>NC_056745.1:286308736-286371236 GCF_019279795.1 Protopterus annectens | reverse complement strand
CCTGGGTAACTAACAGATAAAGACATTCATTCCAGTTTCTTTCAGTTACTTCTAGTTAATTCTAATATCATACAGTCATATCAATTCTTATAGTCAGCAAGCAGCTTAGCAAATGGTCACCATACACAGAAAACAGAGAAACTTCTATTGCCAATTTTTTTGTGGTACAGATCGCTAAAAGCTTTAAACTGGAACCACTGCACTGGTCACCTGAGCACATACCTGTCACCCCCTCTTCATGATATCTTACTATTTATTTATTTATTTTTAAGTTTATGAATAAAAGTGACAATTATGCCTGATTCAAGTTTGCCTGGATCTTCACAAGTGCCTTTAGTCAGTTCTTGGTTACTACACTTTTTGTATGTTGGCACTGGACTGTCCTCAGTTTACATTTTTGCTTAATCCAATCAAGTTTCAGCATTAATGAAGGTTGTTTGCTAAATAAAACAACTTAAATGACTGTAAACATGTCCTTGAATGCAGGTGTCATTTAAATAGCCATATCAGCACTAACGGGACAAAGATGCTGAGAAAATGCTTAACAAATGTTAGGGCTTATTTACTTTGCTTTTGTGAATGAGTCATACTAGGGTTCAAGTGTACCTGTTTTCAAACAGGATTATGCAGAAACTTTAGCAAGTACTACAGTTTAAAGCTTTTATAAATATATTCACAAATGAATTTGATAGGTTCAAGAAATACAGTCTGGACAAAATCAGGTTTTAAAGGTAGTCAGTATTAAGGTAATAGAAATATGGTTTGAAACAATCACGTATTAGATAGTCAGTTGAGGAGTACTTTGCTTGGTTGTTTGTTTTTGGCTTTTTCATTCTTTTATTAATGGAGAAGGTAAACTGGTTCAAGGACACTTTTCAGCTAAGAAGTCGGTCATGACACATAATAAAATTCTAGGGTGATACTGACAGCTGCAATGAAAGTGAATAGAAAATTTATTAAAAATTACAAGCCTAGAACTGCACTTATTAAGAACAAATATATATATATATTCCAGATGCTTGTTATATGCGTTATAGTAACAAAATGATAACTTTATGAACAGACTGAAATCTGAATTCTGTTTGACAACCACACTTTAACAGAATTTACAGTCAGAATTACAGTACAATCAAATAATAATTATAAATAATTAAATACATTCAAACGAGGTTTCACAGTCAACCATTCCTTCTTATCTTACATTCCATATAATCAGGAAATGGCTTTGTTTGCTGCTATATGACCAAACTATTTGTGCTTAATATTTGCATCCAGTGATTTAGCAGATATGCTTAACACAAATTCTTACGAGTCATATCACTGTTACTGTTTACTATATACATACATCTCAGAACTGATTATTTCCTAATATTTTGTTTTTGTACAGTTTGTAACAGAACACAATAATTACTCATCTTTATGACCCTACAGCTATTAAAATACC
Organism: Protopterus annectens; assembly: GCF_019279795.1. Classification (NCBI taxonomy): domain Eukaryota; kingdom Metazoa; phylum Chordata; order Ceratodontiformes; family Protopteridae; genus Protopterus; species Protopterus annectens. Next base: position 286,369,792 of record NC_056745.1, on the reverse strand, counting down.
ACAGTATTAAAATACTGTGGGTCAGAGAAACCTTGCCACATAATGCTAAAAAATAAAATAACTTATTTGCTACAGCTGTGGATTCTGTCTCAAAGTCTCCAGCCAATAATGACTAACGACTCCTGTCAATAGTCAGTATTACAGGGCCACTATCTGTCACAATGGGCAAGCTCCTCATTATAATCTAGATAGACACTGTGCAATTTTAATGCACAAGGAGTGGGAGCCAAGAATAATAACAGTTCTAATCAGGAAAAAGTAAGGTGTGTCTACATACCAGAAAACCGCAGGACAAAGATAACACTGTTGTACATGGTGCACTCACATAACAGTGTGTGAGTCAATATGTTTTATACTATGTGTTGAAGGAAATACAAAAAATTACCGTGATGGGAAAGCAGGAGAATGATGCTGCATGTAAAAAGTCAACATTTTCATAAGGCTAATTATGCAAGGATGCCATTGTTCTGAGTGAAAGAAAACCGTTTATAAAAGTGAAAATAGCTGTAGTGTCAGTGTTATTGTTGCTATAACATAAAATGTCTGCTCTGTGTACATTCTCAGTCATGACTTTACTTTGAAAGAATATGACTGCAAAAAGGTCAAAGGAACAAAAACCTTAATCAAGAAGTCAGTGCTTACAGAAAGATCTAAATGCTTCCAAATTCAGATATTTTGAATATACACTGCATTCTTTCATTCCAATAGATAGATTATTTATGTCATTATCTAGCACCTTTCTATTTCAAAATAGTAAGTACAGCGGGTGAAAAAGCTACTGTTATGGTTTCTTGAGTACATCCATCTAGAGAGGACAGTTTTTTTATGATCACAGCTGACTTCTAGCTCATCCCCTCTCACCCATACCTAGTCATTCTCTATCCCTGTTTGTACCATGCTCATTTAAATGTATTAAGGCTGAAACAAAGGGTGATCTGCTTTTAATGGGTCTATATTAAGTTATCAAAAAGGTTGTACATCAAACACCTTTTCATCGACTCCAGAAAAGTGAACTGCCATATAAGTGAATGGCCACATCAGCGATTTTTGTCCTAGGGAAAAAAATCGCTTGGTCTACCAAAAATGACACATCACTTCAAACGTTACAAAGTGGGGGGCTTCACCCCCCCTCCCACACACACACACACACACACACACCTAACTAAATATACCAGCTCCGAAATTGCACAGTACAGTGGGGAAAAGGGCAAACTCACAAAGATGACCGAGTGATTGTTTTTTTTCCCAGGGATAAAACTGCTGATGTGTCCATTCGCTTAAATGGCAGCTCGCTGTTTAGGGGTCAATGAAAAGACATTCTATGTACAGCCTTTTCAATAACATAATCTAGACCCACTTTTAATAGGCTCTCAGAGAAATAAATGGGATTATTTGACATAGGTAATGCAATGATGCTGGGAAAGATAAAATGCAAAGGAAGAATGAAAGCAGCAAAGGCTAAGATGGATGGACAGCATTAATGAAGTAATGACTACGAATCTGCACGAAGTTAAATACATAATTCTTGACAGACATGTCTGCCCTGCTAAAGTCCTTGAGGTCACAAAGAGTCATATTCAACTAAATAATTAAACAACAATAAAAGTTTTGATGGCTTTACTTGCACATTATAATGAAGAATATTTTTTATATGTAAATCTAGATATCCAGTCCCTTAAACAATTACATACCACAGGGTGGTTAAAGGCTCTGTGCTTGTTTATTTATTTATTTATTTATTTTATATTTGTTGACCAGGTTTGTCCGACTAGGCTACAAATGCCCATTTTCAGCGGAGGCCCGAGGAGAAAAGCTCCAACAGAAAATAGAAATTTTACATATTGAATACGTATAGAAATACATTCATCAGTACCACACATTATTGCATTACAGTGTCATACATTAAACTGTGGGAAGTGAAATACATAGAAATACATTAATCAGAGGGATACATTCCTAATTACATATTATATACATAATAGTGCAATAGTTACATAGCTGAAATATTTTACTAGTTATGTTTGTACAGTGATGCACCAAGAGGAGAAGATAAAGTAGTAGGTTTGTTTATTGAAGGGAAGGAAGAGAGAAGAGAAGTAGAAGGTTATAGGGGAGTGTTTACGGGGGATAATTACATTGGCAAGTCCATTTTTCATGAAGGTATTTTTGTAGCAGTTTTGAATTGATTGGGATGTTCAAGGGATCTTATATCTAGTGGTAGGCTATTCCAGGCCTTGGAAGGGTTAAAGCTATAGACTAGGTGACCCATTTTGGTCCTTGGTTTGTAGATTTTTAGTAGGCCTTGTTCAGAACTGCGGAGTAATCTAGTGGGTAGGTAATGAGAGATTAGAGATGAGATAGTTGGACAGAAAGAGGGTTTGTAGAGAATGGAATGAATAATCAGAAACTGATTATACCGAAGCAGGTTAGGTAATTCTAGCACATTTAGTTCTTTCAGTGAGAGACAGTGATGGGATTTGTAAGAATTTTGGGCAGCAAATCTGGCAATCCTCTTATAAGTTGTTTCTTACTTGTTTAGTAGTTCAGTGTTGAGGCTGGTGAGAATTTGGGAGCTATAAAGTAAAGTGTGTAAGAGGTAAGCATTTGCAAGGGTTAGTTTTGCTGTTTTGGTAAGATATTTTTTGTTTCTATAGAGGAGGCCTAGCTTGAGATGTGTTTTACGGATACAATGCTGACATAGTATTTATATATAGTGATCAAATAATACAGGATACAGTGGAATGAGGAAGGGATGGTGCACTGCTTTAGAGCTTAGGATGGCAACTGTAGTTGCCTTGCAAAAAAAAAACTTGGTCTACAAAACAGTCAGGTATATACACACTGGTTAGAGTCAGTTCTAACCCACAGAAGATTATGGAACAGATTTCGCTTATGGAGTTCATGGGTGATAATTATGTTTCAGATGGCAGTATGATATCTCACAGTAGAAGCCTTACAAATTTGACCTGAAACAGTACTAAGAATGAATAAACATTGACATAAACAGAAGGACTACTGTGGGTATGTATGTATGTGTGTGCATGCATACTTGTGTGCACACCTGGTAACATTTGCAAAAGAAGTAAATGGAAGACACATCAGCCACACTTCTAAGCTCAGTTTATTTATATAACAGGCTCATAGAATGCATTTATATTTATTAAATACATTGAAGTGACTTGTGGGATGTCTCATTTTCAGTGGAGTCCCAATCAGAAAGTCATCATCATCTTCTTTCGGCTGTTCCCGTTAGGGGACGCCACAGTGGATCACTTGTTTCCATTTCTTCCTGTCCTCTGCATCTTGCTCTGTCATACCAACCACCGGCATGTCCTCTCTCACCACATCCATAAACCTTATCTTAGGCCTTCCTCTTTTCCTGTTAGCTGGTAGCTTCATCCTTAGCATCTTTTTCCCAATATACTCAGCATCCCTCCTCAGCACATGTCCAAATGAACATAATCTTGCCTCTCTGGCTTTGTCTCCAAACATTCCAACCTGGGCTGACCCTCTAATATACTTATTCCTAATCCTGTCCACCCTCGTCACACCCAGTGCAAATCTTAACATCTTTAACTCTGCCACATCCAGCTCAAACTAATGCCTTTTTGTCAATGCCACTGTCTCCAACCCATATAACATAGCTGGTCTCACTACCCTCTTGTAGACCTTCCCTTTCACTCTTACAGGTACTAGTCTGTCACAAATCACTCCTGACACTCTTCTCCACCCACTCCATCCTGCCTGTACTCTCTTCTTCACCTCTCTTCCACACTCACCATTACTCTAAACTATTGACCCCAAGTATTTAAACTCATCCACCTTCGCCACCTCTACTCCTTGCATCCTCACCATTCCTCTATCCTCCCTCTCATTCACACACATATATTCTGTCTTAGTCCTGCTGACCTTCATTCCTCTTCTCTCTAGAGCATATCTCCATCTCTCCAGGGTCTCCTCCACCTGTTCCCTACTCTCACTACAGATCACAATGTCATCTGCAAACATCATAGTCCATGGGGACTCCTGTCTGATCTCATCTGTCAACCTGTCTATTACCATTGCAAATAAGAAAGGGCTCAGAGCTGATCCTTGATGTAACCCCACCTCGACCTTAAACACATCTGTCACTCCCACCGCAGACCTCACCGCTGTCACATTACCCTCGTACATATCCTGTACCACTCTTACATACTTCTCTGACACTCCTGACTTCCTCATACAATACCACAACTCCTCTCTAGGCACCCTGTCATATGCTTTCTCTAAGTCTACAAAAACACAATGCAACTCCTTCTGACATTCTCTGTACTTCTCCATCAACACTCGCAGAGCAAACATCGCATCTGTAGTGCTCTTTCCCGGCATGAAACCATACTGCTGATCACTAATCATTACGTCCCTTCTTAACCTAGCTTCCACTACTCTTTCCCATAACTTCATGCTGTGACTGATCAGTTTAATCCCTCTGTAGTTACTACAGCTCTGCACATCACCCTTATTCTTAAAAATCTGTACCAAAACACTTTTTTCTCCATTCTTCAGGCATCCTCTCACTTTCCAAGATTTCATTAAACAATCTGGTTAAAAACTCCACTGCCATTTCACCTAAACACCTCCATGCTTCCACATGTATGTCATCTGGGCCAACAGCCTTTCCATTCTTCATTCTCTTCATAGCTATCCTTACTTCCTCCTTGCTAATCCATTGTACTTCATGATTCACTATCCCTACATCATCCAACCTTCTCTCCCTCTCATTCTCTTCATTCATCAACCCCTCAAAGTACTCTTTCCATCTCCTTAACACACTCTCCTCGCTTGTGAGTATGTTTCCCTCATTATCCTTTATCTCCTTTACCTGCTGCACATCTTTCCTAGCTCGATCCCTCTGTCTAGCCAATCGGTACAGGTCCTTTTCTCCCTCCTTAGTGTCCAACCTTTCATACAACTCTTCATATGCCTTATCCTTAGCCTTCATCACCTCTCTCTTTGCCATGCACCTCATCTTCTTATACTCCTGTCTACTTTCTTCATCTCTCTGACAATCCCACTTCTTCTTTGCCAACCTCTTTGTCTTTATACTCTCCTGTACTTCCTCATTCCACCACCATGTCTCCTTGTCATCCTTCCTCTATCCAGATGTGATACCAAGCACCTTTCTAGCTGTCTCCCTTACTAGCTCTGCTGTAGTTACCCAGCTATTTGGTAACTCTTTACTGCCACCCAGTGCCTGTCTTAACTCATCCCTGAACTCCACCTCACAGTTACCCTTTTTCATTTTCCACCATTTGATCCTTGGTGCTGCCCTCACACTTCTTCTCCTCTTCTTGATCACCAATGTCATCCTACAAACCACCATCCTATGCTGCCTAACTACACCTTCTCCAGTCACCACTTTACAGTCTCCAATCTCCTTCAAACTGGCCCTCCTACATAAGATGTAATCCACCTGTGTGCATCTTCCTCCACTCTTGTATGTCACCTTATGCTCCTCCCTCTTGTTAAAATATGTATTCACCACAGCCATGCCCATCCTTTTCGCAAAATCCACTACCATCTGACCATCTGCATTTCTTTGTTTAACACCATACCTACCCATCACTTCCTCATCCCCTCTGTTCCCTTCACTAACATGCCCATTGAAATCTGCTCTAATCACTGCTCTCTCACCCTTGGATACAGTCATCACCACTTCATCCAATTCACTCCAAAATTTTTCTTTCTCATCCATTGCACACGCAACGTGTGGAGCATATGCACTAACAACATTCATCATTACACCATCAATTTCCAGCTTCATAAACATCACTCTATCCGACACACCTTTCACCTCCAAAACACTCTTAGCATACTGTTCCTTCAGAATAACCCCTACTCCATTTCTCCTCCCATCCACACCATGATAAAACAATTTGAACCCACCTCCGATACACCTAGCCTTACTCCCCTTCCATCTGGTCTCTTGCACACACAATATACCAACCTTCCTTCTGTCCATCATATCATCTAGCTCTCTCCGTATACCAGTCATACTGCCAACATTCAAATTTCCGACCCTCACTGCCACAGTCCTAGCCTTCCTCCTCTCTTCCTGCCTTCGGCCATGCCTTCCACCTCTTCTCCTCATTCGGCCAACAGTAGCCCCATTTCTGCCAGCACCCTGTTGGCTAACAGTACTGGTGGCAGTCGTTGTTAACCTGGGTCTTGACCAATCCGGTATGGAAATATTTACTGGTGTCTGCATGAAATGATTTGGCGAAGTTTTACGCCGGATGCCCTTCCTGATGCAACCCTCCCCATTTATCCGGGCTTGGGACCGGCACAATCAGAAAGTAAGACACAGTAAAAATAACAGAATGAAAATCAAAATATTGTTAGATAAAGCATGACATTATGCACAGTAAATTGTAAACATGAACAATGGTGCAAAGAGAAGATATCTGATATGTTACTTGCATACTTAGTAATTGATTGTAAAGCCAGCATTAAAGTCAGTTCACTTGTAGTGCAGATAACTCTGTGTACAACACAGATATGGAATATATGGGGTATGGCTTGTATTACTAGGTTTCAGAAATGAGTTTCAGGATGAGTGGTAAAATCACAACTCCTAAACCAAGTCGCCTAATCCTACAATAAAAGGCAGTTCATTTAATACACAGACCAGATCCCCGTTTATTCCATGTATACATTATTCCCTTTCATAGGTTTAGTGATTCCCATTTATTCAGTGTGATTTTTAGTTGCACAAACACTTTCATACCTGTCTGCATGATGGATTCCTTCAGCTGGCTGTCAGCATGGGCTGCAGTTAGTATCTAGTACCTGGGAATGAATGGGCTCAAGTTCCATACCAGGGAACTGACAGACAGCACATATGAAAGTAAGACATTTCTGTACATCAAATATCCTAGATAATAAGAGCTTTTTTTTAAATCACATTGAGGCATACAGGCATTTTCCCAAATCCTTATAGAGGTAGGCAAGCCACAGCCATTTTGAGCTTGGCTAGAGCCTGAGTATGAGCTCAGCTTAGTTAGGTCAGGTCTGCTTATCTAAGCATTGAGGATGGCTGGAATACCAGATAGGGTGGTGTCATATGCCATACTGCTGAAAAGGAAGAAGATTTAAACATTTTTCATGGGAGAGGACTACTGCAAGACATTTTTTTATAAAAAGATTTTCAGCTCATCTTTAGCATGAGGTATGCATTATTTCCTTTACTCCAGAGTACTTATATGTTTCCATGGACGGAGAGGAGCCTGTTTCAGTGAGAGATCAGGAGAGCTTGGAAAGTGCAACCAATGTTAATAACCGCATGCATAGAATTTGTTTGCGTAGATTCTTCAGCCACTAATCAGACTCGTCGTCTATGTCAAAGTCCAACAAGACCTCATCCCTGCACACAAACAGAGCTGGTTTACATGCATAGTTAATATTGAGAATGAAAAGGTTCCTTTATAACTATCTAGTCTACACATAAAAGCATGCTATCTAAGGTTTGGACATCACCAAGTCTGGGGATGTGAGAGTTGCATCTGTACTGTCTGCAGATAATGTTGTCCTCTAAGCCTCAAGTGAACTTCATCTTCAGTGCATCCTACATGAGCAATTCACTATTGATTATGAAATGGTTGGGATGAAAATCAGCACCTCCATATCAGAGGTCATGATTCTTTTCTGGAAAACAGCAGACTGTTTTCTCAAAATTAGTGCAGGAAGACATACCTCAGGTGAAGAGGTTTAATGATGCTGGTCATGAATGAAGGTAGAAGTGATCTGGAGACTTGGTAGATGGAACCACTAGTAGAAGTAATGACTGGAGGTACTGTACCAGGGTATGGTGGCAAAGTGAGAACTTAGTCAATGGACAAAGCTCTGAGTTTATCTGTCAATCAATGCCCCCATTCCCCCAAATGATCATGAGCTTTTGGTAGTGACTGAAAGAATGACATCATGCATAAAAGTTTCAAAAATGAATTCTTTTGCAGAATAGCTGGGCTCATGCTCTATGAAAACGTGAGGACTTCAACAATTCTGAAGGATCACAAAAATGCAGTAACTGTTCCTTTCGGTGGAAAGGACTAAGCGCCTTGTAAAGATGGCCCCTAACTATCTCCCACAAAAGGTACATGAGGCATGATCTGCTATGAGGAGGTCCTGAGGCAGATCCAGTACACATTGAAGGGCCTATATCTCTCAGCTTGCCTAGAATGTGTGAAGATCCCACAAGATGAGCTGGTGACTCTGGCTGGGGCTTAGCTTGCTACTAGTGCAATTCTCACTCGGACATGGAGTTTAGAAAATGAATGAATGAATAAATAAATGTGGAAGAGGGAGACATAATTCAGTTACTGTAACACATTGTAGGAATGACATTCCTGAGCAACATCACTTCTGTAGTTATGGCTTAAAATGATATAGAACATGGATAAGAAATACAAATAATTAAAATGATAATAATGTAATTATCTTTTGAGATGAAGGTTTCTGTAGGAGTTACTTGCTTAGTCTACAGATTATTTTTCTGCACAGATTCAATGTTTTTTAAGTATGGAAGACATGATATGACCACATGGGTTGCAGCAGAAGGATTCTGCAATACAGGACTACTTTCAGTTGTAAGATCAGGACAGAAGAGTTAAAAGCAATGTAGTGGGATAGAGCTAGCAACTACTGATATAATACTGATATACCGGTATACTTTGATACCTATGGCATTAACTTAAACTGTACAATTTAAAAACTTTGTACACTTTAAACATATATTTTCAAGTACATTCTCATGCACAGCTCAAAAAAGTACATTCAATTCAATATATGTCTCACTAGATGTATTACAGTATTTAAAATACAGGTCTTATTCCATCCATGATAGTATAATGCTCAAAGAATAATAACAATACAAGTTAGATTTACATTTTTTGCTTTCTGTAGACTTTAGTGATCCATTGCACAGGATACTTGAATTGGGATTTTCATGAATTACACCAGTTTATTTGTTTTTCCTATGTCTGAGGGAGAGGTTACTTTACTGAGTAAAGTTTTTTTTTTTTAACAGCGTCTTGATTTTGCACAAGTTAGGGCTGATAATCTCTGCCTGTGAGATGCCCCTATTAACCTCACTCAACCACAATCCATGCTTCAGCATTATTTTTTGTCTTTACTCCAGCTTACTGGCATGGCAAGGTTTGCAGGAGGTGAGAATAAGAGGAAGCTGCCACATCCACACACATTAGATACTAAATATGGAGTTACAGCTGTAACCTCCCCCACCACCACCACTACCACCACCTTGCATGCTGACAGCATGGCTGTAGGCTACTCTGTGCAATGAGTTATAGTGGAAGAGTATTTGCACCCTCGGCCTCTAGGACTGTAATGCCTCCCAAGCCCACCATTATGCTTAGCATGGCTGCCGTTCTATGCTTTGGTCTCTCCTGGGGCTACAGAACATAGTCCATCTCTTACCAGCACATCCCTCCCAATTTACCCTTGAAGACCAGCAGGCAAACAAAGCCTCATCACTCCTATCTTCCTCCAGAAAGCTCATGATGTGCTTGGAATGCTTAAGGAACTTGAGTCTTCTCAGTTGTAGTCAGGGAGTCATCCGTCTATACCAAGTGATCTAGCAAAAAAAGTGGGTTGGGTGACAGACTGAGTTTAATGTCTGTCTGCACCATACATAATAGAACACATGCCATTAAAATGTGTGTAGTCCCCGCAAGGATCCAGAGAGCATATGTGATGTAAATACAACTGACCAGTGGTGGCCACTTGTGGGTATGCTACCCAGTAGGAGAAATGGCAGGTAGTAAAGGAATTGTCAATCAACCTAGTGGGACCCAGGTTGCTGCTTTACAAATGTGAGAGTCATAACAGGCTGTGTAATGAAGGAAGCTGAATAGATATAGTTCTTACACAGAGGTCTAACAGATAGGTCCCAGGTGAACTTCATAGTACAGCTGTAGAGACCCTCTGATAACTGATCATTTCCTTCCCTGGATGACCAGCATATATATATATATATATATATAGATAGATAGATAGATATATATATATATATATATATATATATATATATATATATATATATATATATACAGAGAGAGAGAGAGAGAGAGAGTGAACGAAAGAGCGAGATCTCAGAGTTGGGTCACAGTTAAGTCTCTTAACACAGCTGCAGTGACTTTCTAGGTAATATCCTTCCCTGTCACTAGTGACTTTTTGGGTACTGTTTACTTCCTTGTCATCAACAATTTTATCTCAGCTGAGTTATTGGGGATGGTTAATAGGTGACCTTCCTGACACTAATGTAATGATCTAGGTAATTTCTTTCCTAGTCCATATCGCTGACATTCTGGCTACTGCTTTCTTGATCTCCAGCACAGTCATCCTGCAGAAATTTCAGAGATAAATTACATGTGACTTTCTTTCCACAACTTGAGTGACCTTCTGGGTAATGTCTTTCCTTGCTCCAGCCAGTGAGCTCTGAGTACTGCATCTGTCTCCAGCAAAGCTATCCTCCTATGTCTCAAAACTAGGATTTATACTCATAGACACACAGTTACATGCAAAATCAATGACAAGCCAATGACAACACATTTTTTTCCATTTTGATCTTTCTGATTCAGATATGTCAGTTATGGATCTTCAAGGACATGTTCATGCACATATGGAAAGAAGAACAATAGTGATTAAACTAATTCAGTTGTTCAGCCTGAGAGCCTGTGGTATGGACCTAGACACTGATTTTATAGCACTATAGCACTTAACAAACATTATCTCTGAGCAACTAACATTGGATACAAATACGGTGTCCTGAAATCTGGTAATGCATGATTTTATGATGAATTTACCCTGAATCCAAACTGTTAACTCTCTCAGAAAGTTAATAACAATAAGATTACTAGGGATTGTTTTTTGGCACCTTTGTTGCATTCATGCCAAAAGAGTAGTTATTACCACATAAGGTATCATTCTAGTCAGATCACTAGTAACCATAAGTCTAACATGCCATAGGTATCTATCAGAAGCTTAGACTTACTCTTCAACACATTTTCTCTCTCTCTCTCTCTCTCTCTCATTCTTTCAGTTCACCAAACTACAGCCTGAATAGTGTACTAACTGGATAGAATATCCATACATCCTAACCTAATCTCTCATTGTCTTGGTAATCCCTGTCTTGTTTATAACACATATGTTCATAGGTCTGTACTAGGCTAATGGTCCCAGAGCCTTTACAAGCCTAGCCCATAGGACTACCCTGGCATCATGCCACCCGACCTTAGTTCCTAGTGCTTCTGTCGAGTAGAGCCACTGGAGTGATCCCCGGGGTGAATTTTCTATTTCCCATCCACTCATCAAGGTTTCTCTTAAAGAGGGCCAGTGAGGTGCTCTGCTTGACTTGTATGGGAAGTCTATTCCATAGCATGGGCAGTCTCTAGGTTATGAACCTGTACCTCTAGCATGTTCTATTGATTGTGCTAATGAGGTTGAGGTCTCTGGAGCATGTGGTGCGGAGGGATTGGGATTTCTTTAGATGTAGCATTTCTAACAGAGCTGGGTCAGACATGGCTTTGTAAGTCAAGCAGAGATTGCCTCTAAGTAGGTGATATGAGACAGAGAATAGTTGGAATTGTTTGAGTCTGTCCATATAGGACAAGTGTTTAAGGCGTAGGATCCTCTTAGTGAGGTACTTTTGTAGCCTCTCCAGCTGTTGCAGGTGTCTAGTGAGGTACATGGCAAATGGGGCACTGTACTCGATGATTGGCCTAATGAGGAAAGAGTAGAGGGAGACAATGACTTCTTTCTTCCTGGATGCAAAAACCTTAGTAATGCGATGTGCCACATAAAAGGACTTTCTGACCACAGTGGCAATGTGGTGCTCAAAAAAGTGGTTGCTGTCAACCTGTGTTCCCAGATCTCTTATAGTGCCTTCTGTGTTCATTGTGGACTACCATCAATGTGGTAATTCATGGGAACCGGGTTTTTCTCATAGGGGATGATGACACATTTTTTGGCATTGAGCTTAAGGCCATGGTTTTAATACCAGTCATTGGTCTCAGTGAGGCCTTTCTGTAGGATGTCAACATCACTTGGGGAGTTAATAGTAGCTCCCAACTTGCAATCATCTGCAAACTTTGTCAGTCAGAGTCCCTTCATTTTGGCCTGGACTTCAGAGAAGTAGATACCAAATGGGAGAGGACTCAGGACCGAACCCTGTGGGACTCCGCTCATGACTGGTCAGCAGTCTGACCTTGAAGTCAGCTACTTTCACACTGTGGGTTCTATCTGTGAGCCAGTTTGCAACCCACCTAGTGATATAGGGGCTGATGCTAGCTTAGTGAGTTTTTCTAAGATTCCTGAGTGGGAAAGGGTATCAAAGGCCTTGGCCAGATCAAGTTAGGCTGTTGAACCACCTTGCGTTCATCCACAGCTCTGGTGACTGACTCAAAGAAGTCGACTAGGTTGAGCAGGCATGATCTACCCTTCACAAAACCAAATTGTGTGGGATCCAGTGTTTGGAGAGTCCTTATATCCTTGTTTATTAGGTCCATGACGATGTGTTCCATAGCTTGTAGTCACTCGTCCTTTGTGGAGAGGGATGACTGTAGCAGTGCACCATTCGGTAGGGACAAAGCCTGAGGTGAGGCTGTGATTGAGCAGGGCACACAGGTGAGGTGCCAGTTCACTCTGTAGTTCATGTAGAACACAGCCAGGGATATTGTTAGGTCCCATAGAAGCTGTATTCTTGGCCTTGGACAGTGCTGTTTTAACTTGTGCAACAGTAATACTGGGTGCCTGGCAATCTACTGGTATTGTGATTGGTCCTTTGGGGGGAGGTAAAGTTGGCACTGAATCTGTCGGCCAGTATATTGGCAATATCTGTTGGCTCGGTATAGGAGGTACCATTGTGAAGTAGCTCAGAGCAAATCGGGGTATTGCAGTAGAGATTCTTTACATAACTATAGAAGGCCTTGTGGTTGTCTTTACTATCTGCTGCAATTCTGTTTTCATACCTAGCTTTAGAGTATTTGATTAGGAATCTCAACTTTTTGTTGAGGTTGATAAGGGAGTTTTTCCAGTCTTGGGACTTCACCTTATCCACATCAGTTTCCTCCTTCTGTTGTAGAGATAAACAGGGGACCAGCAGATTGGCTTCCTTTTTTTGGAGGAGAGCATCTTGGCTCTATCAGGTATGGTGAGATCCATGCATTTGTGTATGTGTTCATACAGTGCATTGGTGTATGATTCGGCGGTCATGCAACTATTCTCCATTTGCATGGGTGCCGTGAAGTTAGCCACCTCTGTTTTTAGGAGCCCAAAGTTAGCTTTGGAGAAATTTTTCATGGTGGTTACTTTTGCGGGGGAGGGGTGGATTTCCAAGGTGATTAGTTTGTGGTCGACTCTAACTAGGGAGGCGTTGACTATTGGTGTAGAGCAATGGTTGCCCATGTTAGTAATGACCAGGTCAAGGATGTTGCTACCTCTAGTGGGGGTAAGAATGAGCTGGACCAGGGCATTGGAATTAATGAATTCCAGGAAACGTTGGGCAAGTGTATTGGTACATGAGTAGTTTTCCCATTTAATGGAGGGATAGTTGACATTGCCCATTATGAGAGTGTTAAGTTGGACCATAATATTCTCCAGGGTGTTTAGGAACATGGAGTGTAAGTCTAAGGACATGGTTAGAGACCTATAGCAGGCTACAACCTGAATTGCTGTCTTACCCAATGTTAGCTGCATCTGAAGTATCTCTGATGCATTATGTTGGGCTACCAGTCTGGAGGTGTACGCATCCTTTATCAATATGGAAACACCACCACCTTTGGAGCTTCGGTCCAAGTTCTGCGGCCGAAAGGTGTGGAATGAGTTATAGCCTGGTAGTGCAGGGGTGCTTTCTGCTGCCTTGAACCAGATATCTGTTACAGCACAAATGTCAATGTTCTCCATTTTAAGGTACGCTTCGAGCAAGTTCATTTTAAGATTTAGACTTCTAGCACTGAACAGCATGACCCTCAGATTGCATTTGTTTGTAGCTGGTACAGTGGTAATTTGGTCTTTGGAACACCGCCTAAAAAAGGCACTATAGGAGTGGCAAGAGACTTGGCCAGTATCCGGAAGCCCAGTGGTGACAGATGCAGGCCATCTCTGGCAAAGCATCGAGGTCTGCCAATCATGTCATCCCAGGCAGACAGATACTAGATCTCCTTGGAATGACACCAGAAACTTAGCCAATTGTTGAAATCAATCATTTTCTGCTTCTACTGTGGTATCATTCTGGGTGATGGTAGGAATCTGCTCAGGGCTAGGGTCATACCATACATATATGTAAGGGACCTCTATCTGAGTTTGAGAAATTTGTGGGGGACTTGAATCCTAACAGTCATGGTTTACAGTTTTGTTGTTACACAAACTTCAGTACCATTAGTTTTCTGGATGTCCAGTTTTTTGTAAATGAGATGGGAGTCATTCAATATGTTCCATTTAGGAAGAGTACTGCTGTGAATAATTTTTTGTATGCTTTCAGCATGCATCCTGAACATCTCATTAAGTCATTGCCCTATGGTGAATTTAGAAGAGTATGGATGAATACTTCTGAGATGGCTTCTAAAGAGAAATCTCTGTCTGAAGTAGAGGAGAGATTATTGGACAGAGGGTATTCTAGATCTATTCTTAATAAAGCAAAGAATATGTTTTTGAATAATGTGATAAGCAGGGAACAACTGCATGAGAATACTAAGTTTGGACATATAATTCAATTTACTTCAAGAGAGGATGGGACAGAAAATAAAATATTTTATGTTACTAAGTTTAGTCCCTTTTCAGACACACTTAGGTGGTTACAAGGTTATGGTCAATGATAACAGCTGATGATAAACTCAACACTTTATTTCTACAACATGTGACTTTTTACTTTTGTAGATTTTTAAACCTAAAAGAATTGTTGAACTACCCAATTTCCAATTGGACCCAGAATAGTTCATTAAGGTCTTTTCCTTGTGGGAGATGCAGTGTGTGCCATACAATCAGAAATGTATCTAATACTATGATCAATGGGCACAGATTTGTCTCTCAATCAAGGTTTAATTGTCAATCATGTGGTGTTATATACATTCTAGGTTGTTGGTGTGATGAGGTTAGATGGTATATAGGTCAGACCAAAAGAAAAATCAAGATAAGAATTTTGGAACATTTGGAAAATATTAGAAAGGGGTAATATAGGCTTCAGTTCAATGGCAGAACATTTTATTGAAGGCCATTCGGGAAATTTTGATTCCCTGTTTTTTAGTGTATTAGCCCAACCATCTGGCAACTGTGGTAGTGGTACTCTATTTGCTAATAAGTTAAATCAGCTGGAGACTACTTTCATTTTTAATTTTGGAACCTTGGTCCCACATGGATTAAATCAGGAGGTGTTAAATTTTTGAAGAAATTTCATTGACAATATGTTCATATATGTATATGTGTGTGTGTGTGTGTGTGTGTGTGTGTGTGTGTGTGTGTATGTATGTATATATATATATATATATATATATATATATATATATATATATATACACACACACGAGTACATACACACATTATGAGAGGGTGGTGGTGTATTTTTTATGTAAACTTGGTTGAATTTTTTTTGATGATGTTGTTGCTTTAGAATTAATTGTAATTTTGTTGTTGTAATTTTGCTGCTGCTGAAGTTCTATGGGAAATGTAGCAATTTTTCATGACTAAGGGATACATTTATGTATAATGTGTACTGGTCACTTTAAAAGTGAGATGGATAAACAAATTTTAAAACACAATTGTTTAATTGTTTAGGATATTTAAGCTTTAGAATTTGATATGTTGATATCCCTTGAAGGCGAAATGCCGAGGTACCAGGATAAAGCTGTTTGGTACTCCAAATCTGTGTATACCTTTTGGATTTACTAGGGTTATACCCGCCTGGGCTAATAATCCGAGAGCTCCTCATGTCTCTTTTCATATAGTCCAGGGAGGTACTTCTCAAGTCATTCACACCCACATGTACCATGACAGAGTCATATTTATACCTGTTGTTGAGGGACCTGAGTGTGTGCGTTATGTGGCACATCCTGGCACCGGACAGGCAGCTGACTGTTACTTTCTCCTTATTCAACCTAGTGAATGGGACATCAGTGTGCTTCACTATCGAGTCACCTATGACTAGTGTGTTGGGCATGCTGTTTTGCTTTAGGGGCTTTGGTTGAGTTTCCCACTGTTTAGGAGAGTTATGTGTCTCGTAACTAGTGTTTTGTTGTGGTGCATTAACTTTTCTGTTAACCAAAACATCCATCTCACAGAGACTGCATATTTAAAAAGGTTAACAAATTAAAAATTATAACTTCTTATTTTCCTTCTCTGGATTTAACTAATCTCACTACACATCTCCTGTATTGTGATTTATGTTCTCAGTAAGTGTCAGGGCAGTCTCTAAGAGCTGTTGTCTTCTTTACTAAATGAACACTGACTATAAAGTAACATGCATTGAAAAGCTATGGTTTTATAGCAGCCTATGACCTGATCTTCAAAAGTTTCACACACTCACACACACACACACACACACACACACACACACACACACACACACACACACACACACACACACACAGACACACACACACACACACACACACACACACACTCACAAACTCACACTTGCACATTCACACTCGCACTCCCTGTGCCTGTTTCTGATATGTACTTGATATATTAAGCATCTGAACTGAGCACTTTCTCTTTCTTTCTGCATTGGCATTTAGAAATTATGTAATTATTTTTCTAGACACAATTGAACATTTAAACACTGTATATAACATCAGCATTTACTAAGTCCTCATGAAGGGCTTGTGCTAACCTGAAAGCTTGAGTTGTAAAACCTAAGTTAGCCCAATAAAACATGCTAGATCACTTCATCACTAACTCACCTTCAAAAACAAAAGCCAAATGGCTTCCAGTGCAGCACAAAGTAGACCTGCTACTAGGCTACCTCATCGTTAAACTTCTCCAGCCTAACTCATTCACACCGCTAGCTGCTGCCAAATATATACTAAACACACATACTACCTCAGAAACTTCTCCCAAGCAACCCCCAACTCCAACCCCCATAAAAAGACTATACTGCGACTACTCCTTCTCCATCCTTGCTCCTAAAATATGGGAATGCCACCCCAGCCACCTAAAAGAACTACAGCCCCCCCCTCCACCTTCAGAGCTGAACTTAAAAAAATTCCTCCACATCAAGTCAAACTGCACATGCCACACAGCAGGCTATATCACATAAGGGTCTCTCAGTCTCTAGCCTTACTCTGTTCAGCTACTAACACCTCCTAACTCCCCTACCACCCCTGCCCTGAGTCTCATTACCCCACAGCATTTCTACCAAACCTGAAACATATTCCTGTCAATTGCAAAATGGGCATTTCTCTCATAATTGCTACTGCATCTATTAATTGCTACTGTACATTTTTTCTTATATATTATTACTTTATAATCTGTTTCTGATATGTACAGCTTATTGCCTCTCTGTTTTCTTTTTTTTTTCCCTTCTTTGTGAACTATTTCACTCAGGCAGTCCCTGCAAATGGTCATTTGTCATTAGTGTACCACCCCAGTAATCAAATGTAAAATAAAATAAAAATAAAACATCACATCTGTGTTCCAGTGTCTTTGTGTTTTCTTACTGTACCAACTCGGCATTTCTTATTTTATTCTGCAAAATATCTATGAACAGATACATTACCAATCTACTTTATGCTTACACAGCTTCACTTACAGTTTTCATCATATTTTGTATTATCGCTACATTTCCAAACAAATGACCTTCAAAACTACACAATCTTTATGAAACAAGAACAAAAAAGTATGTTGTTGTTGTTGTTGTATCAGAACAAAAAAGTATATTTATATTAAATATCACACATTCTGTAGTTTTGCCATTTCCATTTGTTTAATATTTCATAATATTTTGCACTTTTTATTCAATCTATAAAACTCGTCCATTATATGATGCCATTTCTTTTGAAATTTACATTAATAGTCACATACGGTTAATACTTCACCATGTTTTATAATTTATAAACAAACTCAACAGTTGTAATCAAATGTCTCTTCATCTACCCAGTCTTCATGAAAGGTGAAAACAAGACCTTCATTCCATGCGACATACATTTTTTTCTTATAGCTTTATTTCCATATGATTAATATTTCATCATATTCAACACTATGTACTCTATAATGTTGCTTCCTTGTTTGATCAATATTATATTTACTTCAAACCTATATTACCAATTACATATGGTTAACACTTTTATCATATTGCAGAAACAAATGGGGAAATGCCATGCTTTTCCACTAACAGAAAACAAAGGAAACAGAAATAAGATACCTTCTATTGGACCAACATAGGATTTATAATTACTCTGATTGTGTAACTGTAAAACCTGTGTTGGTCCAATAAAAGGTATTGCATTATTTCTGTTTCCAGTCTTCACCATATTGCATAATACATACATATACATACAAATATTTCAGGCACGGGTATTAATGCCCTTCTAGCTTGCCAATATACCAAAACACTTGTTCCCATAATAAGCGTCCAGCCTGTTCTTAAAAATGTCTAAACTAGTACTTGCTTTAATGTAATTTGGTAGTCTGTTCCATGCATCAGCTACTCTGTCAGAGAACCAATTAGTACATTTCTCTAATGATTTCTAAACAAGCTCAATGAATACTAGTCCTATTGCCCAATAAAACCAAAAATACCAATTAAACTAATAAAATAAAATAAACAAAAACTTTAACATTTTTAAATGCAGAAAATATTTTGTTCAGATAAAAATGTAACAGTCACATGCATATTCACCCCATCCCAGTTCAGACTTGGTACTATCAGTGTCATCTTTTATTTATTTATTTATTTTATTTTACATTTGTTAACCGGGAAATTCTGACTGGACCAGGTCCATTTTCAGAGGAGGCCCGGGGAGAAAAGCTCCAACATCAAGTTATACAAATACAATACATCCAGCATATAGTTAATACTTACCCATATTTTAAAATTCCTAAACAGTTTCAATGAACATCACCTTAAAACCTATTCAATACAGACACACACACAGACCAAAAGCTAGGCTGCCTCCATAGAGTAAAACACTAACTCACCGACTCTGCTACACAAAACATATACACTTCTTTGCTGCTCCCCTGCTATATGCCTCTCCTAGCCTAACTAATCTTAACTCCTCCCTGTCAGCCAAACCAGAACAATGCTGCAATAAACTGGCCAAATTTGCAAACAACTAACAGTACAGATCAAATCACTGCATCTCTCTCTCAATAATTCTATATAGTACTCACAATTAATTACAACCTTCAAATTATTGTACAGCCCTGAAAAAAAATCCATCTCTTCATTTCACAATTCAACCTTATACTATTAAGAGGACTCTAAACTTAACTGACAGATCATTATTCTCTATAACTAACCCTAACAACAATGCAGGATTCTCACTGTACTCACACTGTATTGTTAATACCTGGAATACCATCATACTCCACTTAAGAACACTCTGCCACCTGAAAGACTTTAAATACCAACTGAAACAATACCTGATATATAAATGGCTCTGTACCTGCACCCCCGGGTTTACCTGGTACTAATACTAATAATATGACTTTGTGCCATAACTCTCTGTTGCACAAAACCTAACATACTATTATCAGAACTATACCCTCCTCTATCACCTGTCTCTTTTATCTTCCTTGCACCTACTCCCTTCCCTCCTTTCTTTGGGCTGCACTAACTCCTTATTGCATCTTCCTATGTCCTAGATTTTGAACAAATCTTTAATTATAGTAAGAAGCATAGAGATGATATTGCGCTGCATATATCCTCCATGTACTTAAAAAAACTCATTCACATGCAACCCATGTAACTGTTATTTTAATCAAAACTGTTTGAAAATTATGTAACTGGTGTCAAGGATGTCTGAATAATGGAACTGTTGCTCATGAATGAAACTGACTGTAAATGATGCTACAATGCAAATGATGTCCACGGCATTTGTATAATGGAGCTTTTCTCCCTAATCCTTGCTGAAAAAGGACACTTCTCAGTCAGACATCCCTGGTAAACAAATGCCACTAAATGGTGGACAGTGGTCTCACCTTCGATAACCACATCGCCACAACAGTCAGGAAATCCTTCTATGTGGCACACCTCATCACTAAGGGCTTTTCATCCAGAAAAAAGGAGGTCATTGTTCCACTGTACTCATCCCTCATTAGACCCATTATAGAATACAACGCCCCGTTTGGTATGTGCCTCTCAAGACATCTGCAACAACTGGAAAGGCCGCAGAAATACCTCACTAAAAGAATCACAGGCCTAAAGCAGATGCCCTACGCTGACCGCCTTAAAAAACTGCAGCTATACTCTGTCGCATATCGTCTACTCAGAGGCGATCTCTGCTTAACATACAAGGCCATGTCAAACCCAGAGCTATTGGACATGCTACACTTAAAGATATCCCAATCCCTCAGAGCCACACACTCCAGGGATCTAAACATTGTCATCACACTAAACAAAACATGCTGGAGGGATAGGTTCCTGACCCAGAGACTCCCCAGACTCTGGAATAGATTGCCCATACATGTCAAGCAGAGTGCCCCTTTGGCCCTCTTCAAAAGGAACCTTGATGACTGGATGGGAGAAAGGAAATTCACCGCGGGGATCACGTCAGTCGCCTGCTAGACAGGGGTCTAGGGAAGTAAATAGTGTGGGAAGAAATAGCCAGGGAATTGTTATGGCTAGGCTTGTATAGGGCCTAGGGCTGATAGCCTAGTACCAACCTATGAACCTATGAAATAAATAAATAAAATAATAACTTGCTCCACTGCATTATTAGTAATACCACTTCTATTTCTAAATATAAAAATAATCACTTATCAAGCATGAATTTTACAGACTTCACTAAATGGTTAGATCTAAATCTCAAATTTGTGTTTCTATTTGAAATACAAATCCAGCTACAGTCCATACAAGTAGGGGAAAAGAACACACCAGCTCATGGTATTTAGTACATCGCAGAACATGTTTCTGAATACCTACCAAAGTTTAGCCGTCACAAATTAAGCACTGGGTAAATCTCTTGGTGAACTTTACATTTTACTTTAAACATCTCTGTTTCAGTGCAGAATTCAAGTGTAGCCATCATGTCTCTCAAGCCATCTTGTTCTGGGAATGCACATATAAACATTCATTTTTTATCCCAGAATCCACATTCTCCTTCAATTCATTGTCTGTTTCTCACAATATCAAATTCTCCCAATCTAATCATCCCTGTCTCCCCTTATTCAACTTGCAATTGTGTTAATCTCACTAGTAGTTCCTTTCTGTTTGCCATCATTTAATCATGATTTTCAAAAATTAAAACACTGCCAATCCAAAACACTTTCAAAGTAAACGTAAAGGCCCATCTGTATTTTAACTTCCTCTACTTACATTATTTTACTGTTTCCATCATCACAAATAATGCTTCAGGCTGATCTTAAAATAATTATGCTTAAGAAATATTGGTTTCCTATCCAATGGTAACATTCTTCCAGGTTACTGCAATTGTGTCAGTGTACTTGCTTCTTTGCATAACATGTTAGAAACTCAGTCCTTATAGGTCTAGGCTTCCATATTGATATCTAATGCTATCAACTGCAAATGTGTTGCCACTGCAGCCCACAACAAATATTTTACCCCTGTCTCCCTTCTTGGTTTTCAACTATCAGTTAACTTTGTCCTCTTTTCACCTTCCAAAACTCCAGACACTTTAACATTTTGCCTCCTCACCTTATCCACCTGCTTAATAATTTGTTTTAACATTTCCATTGTCTTACTCGGTATCGAAAAGTGTTATTGTTTAGCAGTTGCAGAAATTACTCATCTTCTTCTCCTTCCAAACCTTTTAATTATACTGCAATAGACTATTCAAATTCCACAATTTACTTATCACTTCCAAACTATATGTCGCCTTCATAATAGTTAATGACAAGGTGACCATAGCTCAAAAGTTGGCAAATGTCTTATTAGTACATGGGAAAGTTATGCATGCAACAGACAACAGTTACCTATCATGCTGTTCCTGGATCATGCTCTGCATTTTCTATGCTAGACCTTCTTTACACAATACAGGGAGAACTGGCAAGACCAACAACTGAAATAAGTAAACTTGTCTCTTCATAGGAAAACACAATAGTTTGATGTGGGTCAGAAGGTTCTTCTAACTAGACACTATCAGAGTGAAAGCAGGTGAACAACTGAGAAAAATAAGAAAAGATAGTGGGCTCTGCCATATACCATGGGGGTTGCTCTGGCATATGGATCACTAGAGCGGTCAGATGGTCATAGTTTCAATTTACTGAAGTGCTCCACAAGTGTCTATCCATGTTCCGTCACCACCTACACAGTTGGAGAACCAGAGGAAGGAAAATTATATAATGACTGGCCATTAGCATTCCAAAACGAGCACACTGATTGGCCAGCCCAACCAGCGTGCCCATTGTAAATCCAAGAATATAGGAACGGAAAAAGGTCCAGTCATCCGGACTTTTTCCCATTAGTACATCCCCTGATTTTTAAATTTTTTTTTTTGCCCCCCCCCCCCAAAAGAAAACGGAAGACCTAAAATGAATGAGGGAAATGGCACAGACAAAGAAAAAGGATAATCAGGTACATTCTGAAAAATTAAAGAAATGTACCCAATTATCCTTTTTTTGTCTGCTCCGTTTCCCTCGTTTGTTTTAAGTCTCCAGATTTCTTTTTTTTTATTATTTTCAATTTAAAAAAAGCAACGGAGATCTTCCTTTCTCTATTGCTACCTCTGCACAGCACTGATGTACTGCGTAAGCATGGGAAAACAAGTCCCTTACGCATATGCGGTACATCAGAAATGCCCAAGGATACCGGAAAACTGCAGAAGTGCAGCACAAAGGCATTATAAAATGACATTATTTAAGAAAAGTAAGTATTTTTTTCTTAAATAATGTCATTGTATAATACCAATAACCCACGGCTGGGTGTGGGCAGTGCTGGATTTACCCACACCCAGCCGTGAGTTATTGCTTAAATAATACACAATTCTGGTATGCAGAGCATCTCAAAAGTAGGACATTACAGATAACTACTAATAATCTTGCAGAAGAAAAAAGTGTGACTTTATTTCTTAACAAGGAGGAAAAATACAGCATAAGACATTTGTTCTCTTGATCAGTTAAGAACCAAGTTTTAATGTTTTGGGTTACATTTTCTCTTCAGGTGAGCTTTTTTTTTTTTTTGTATATATTCAGCTAAGTAAAATGGTCAGCAAAATAAACATTGCTTTGTGTCCTGTGCTTGCGATGATTCTGTGTTGTTTACTGATGTTTCATATTTGAGAAAACTCTACATTATTTTGCATGCAAATAAAGAGTTAGGCATCCTGTCTCTTACATTTTATCATTGCTGAGATTTTAGTTATGGCTTTCTTTCATTATGCATCCACACAGACACAGACACACACACACACACACACACACACACACACACACACACACACACACACACACACAAGCAAACACATACTAAAGAGGATGGGGATGAGGGAGAGGCAAAAAAGTCTCCTATGCACAAACAGAAGTCAACACAAAAAGTTATTTTTATGAAGTTTGAATTATCGTTGGAAATTGCTCAGCATTTATTTTTCACCTGGTTATTGGTATTTTTATGAAGTACTAAAAGAGTGTTGTAAACACATGGCAGTGACTGACAGCATTACTGTTGCACCAGCTGTACTATTACGATAGCTGACAATAGCCCAGTAGCTACCAAGTCAGCGTATATTGTTTGTTTATAACAATATATGTTAATTTCTTTATTTCATTAGTCTTTGTTTACTAGGAAATTCCAAATGGGGAGAAAAGCTCCAACTGAAATAATGCAAACAGCACACAAATGTATAAGCTCCAATCAAATAATACAATCAACATACATATAAGCAGTTATTAATTAATTAATTAATTAATTTGTTTATTTATTGCACTTGTTAACCAGGAAAGTCCACTGGGCCTAGAAAGAGCCCATTTTCAGTGGAGGCCCGGGGAGAAAAGCTCCACATTATTACATAACAAGGTGAAATATTTATACACAGAACTAGGTATGTTGATCTCATTTTTACATTCAAACAAGTAATAAAATTAATAGTAACAGCTGTAGTAACGTTTACAGTCAAACAGTAGTATAATGGTACAGATGGCATACATATCTGCGTACACTTGAAGTGCTATAGAGTGGAAAAGGAGGAGATAGAATGGCTAGAGGAGAAAGAGATACGCTATGGAGACAGGAGGAGTCTGTAAGGAAGAGAGAAGGAGAGGAAGAGTTTGTAGTGTAAAACGTTCAGGTTGAGATTCCAGCAAGAGGAGTTAGGTGTGGAGGTAAGTGGTTGGGGTGCAGGAACATAGCCAGTGAGAGGAGAGATGTGATTTGAGTGATTTTTTTTGAAGGTGACCAGATTGTTGATAGATCTGAGTGAAGTAGGAAGATTATTTCATAACTTAAAGACAGTATGAGAGTACATTTGGCCAGCTGAGATCTTGGGTTTGTTGACTGACAGTAGCATCTTGTTTTCAGACCTGAGTTGGCGATTAGGATGGTATAGGCTCATTATAGAGGACAAGGAAGGGCAGGATTCAGATCGGTAGATTATTTTGTGGGCTGTAGTTAATTGCAGATATGTGAGATAATGAGGGGATTCTAGCCAGTTGGGTTGGTGCAATGAGGAGGAGTGGTGGGTGGGAAATTTTGCATTAGTGGCAAATTTAGCGGCTTTGTTGTAGCAGGAGTCTAGTTTTGTTTTTAAGTTGGACTGCAAACTTGTGAGGATGGGAGCACCATATAGTAGAGTTGGAAGCAGGAAGGATAAAGCGAGAGATACTTTAGTGGAGTGGCTAAGAAAGTAGTTATGTCTATAGAGGGCACCAAGCTTTTGATGTTTTTTTTTAATGTTGCTGTAGATATGAAGGTCAAACATTAATTTGTCATCAATGATGACTCCTAACAGTTTAGTGCTAAGGATGACTTCAATGGTAGTGTTGTTTTGGGAATGGATAGAGAAAAGAGCTTTGTCAATAGGGCTGGATTTAGTTCAGGTGAATACTAAGAGTTTGGTTTTATTGGGGTTGAGGGTGAGATGGTTTTCGGACCTCCAGGTTTCAGTAGAAGTGAAAGCTTCTTGGGTAAGATGCTGTAAAACAGTGGGGGATTTAAAAGAGCAGATGATGGTCGATTCATCAGCATACTGGATAACAGTGCTGTTGGTTAGGGTATTATGAAAGTCATTGACAAATATACTGAATAGGAGGGGACCTAGAATTGAACCTTGGGGGATGCCTGTGTTTGTGCTGATGAAAGGGGAAGAAGAGACCTGCCATTTAGTAGATTGCTGTCTATTGCTGAGATAGCTAGTAAACCACTTTAGGGTAGGGGAAGATAGGTTGAGGTTAGTGAGTTTAGTAAGTAGAAGGGAGTGGGAGATAGTGTCAAATGGTTTAGACAAATCAAGAAAGAGAGCAGAGACAATGGAACCAGCATCATGGGCTGTATTTACTGTGTCCAAGAAGGAAATTAGGGCAGTGTTGGTGCTACATCCGGGCCTAAAGCCGTGTTGAGTAGGGGAGAGTATGTGGTGGTTTACCAAAAAGCTTATGAGCTGGGTATGAATACATTTCTCTAGTATTTTGGAGATGGGGGAAAGTACAGCGATAGGACGGAAGTTTGAGATTTCTGAATTGGAGCCGCCTTTGTGAAGTGGAAGGCCAAATGCTTTTTTCCAAATGTCAGGTATGTATGATTCTCGAATGGACCTATTGAAGAGGATACTGACAGGATAAGCAATGGAGGAGGCAGCTAGTTGTAAGTATTCTGCAGGTAGGTTATCTGGGGCATTAGTACAAGGTTTTAGTTTATGGAAAAGTTTTTGGATGGTGGATGTTGGAATGGGTGATAGTGAGAAAGTAGGTAGAGGGGTAGTGGTGGTAAGTCCTGATGTTGTTTGTGGGTTAGTGTTGATGGGTGGGAAGGAGGTAGTTAGTTTTGCAATGGTGTCAATAAAGTATGTGTTAAAGAGTGAGGCAATCTCAGAGGGTGTTTTTTCAGGGTTAGGGTAGGGGTTATTGTTAGTTCCTGGGTGAAGCAAGGAGTTTATAGCATGCCAGAAAGTTTTGGGGTTTTGTCTATGCTGATTTTGGATATTTTGGAAGTATTCTTTTTTATTTTTGACAACTAAGCATTTGGCCTGGTTGCAAAGTTGTTTATACTATAAAAGGTTAAATGCAGTTTTGTTTTTTTTTTCCAGATCTTCCAGGCTCTGTCCCTAGAGGACATAATTTGTTTTGTGGACATTGCAAGCCAGGTAGCATGTTTTGCCTTAATTCTCTTCAGCCTGAGTGAGGCTAGGCTATTTAGGATTCTGAGAAATGTAGAATTAAAGAATTCTACTGCATCACTGAGTGGGAGAATTTTTAGTGGACTCCAGTTAGCGTTCTGCAGGGTATTGTTTAGGGTATCAGGAGAGAAGTGGGATAGTTCTCTGGCGTATCGATATTAGTGTATTTTTGGTATAGAGGTGGGCTTGCATATTATGTATGCTGGTGAGTGGTCACTAATACTATCTGGGAGTGTGCCAGAGGAGGAGATTTTGTCTGGGTCAGAAACAAAGATCCAGTCCAAGATGGATCCATGTTTTTTATTGTCAGATCTGGTGATATCTGAGATTAACTGAGTGTATTTGTGTAGGTTGATATCTATAGAGGGGTTGTTAGAGATATCTAGCCAATTGATATTCACGTCACCTAGGATTACAGTTTCATTTTTTATGTTACTGTCTGCCCAGGCAAGAATTTCCTCAATAATGGGAATATTGTTGCCTGGGGGGAATGTATATGACTATAATACATATGGTTTTACAGTCATTAAGTTTTAGGAAGGTGACTAGAAAAACTGGGAATTGGTTTTGAGTAAGGAATAACTGTGAAGGTGCTTGGTAATAATAGGGCGATGCCTCTGCCTTTTTTGTGAAGTCTTTCACTTCTGAGGCAGGAGTGGTTAGGGGGTATGAATTCAGAATCCTTGACATATGGTTTTAGCCAAGTTTTGGTGATGGCAGTAAAGGCGGGTTTATGTTGAGCGAACCATGCATGCAGTTGCGGAATTTTATTTCTAATGCTTTGGAGGTTAATTGTGATAAATTGAAGGGATTTATTGGGGTTGGGGGAGTTGTGGGAGGGAGGAGAAGGGCTGGGGTTAGGATGTATGTCTCCAGATAGGGCCAGGTTGCATAAAGTAGGGGGAGTGTTAGGTGGTAATTTCTCATCTGGACTGTGGAATGTGCTGGATAATGTCTTTTTAGTTGGGTTGTGGAAATGTTTGTGGGCCTGGTAGTAAGAGGGGTTATTTTGAGGGGAGAGGAGTATCAGTTTTTTTATGTAAGACTATATCTGTATTGTAAAGAGATGGACTGATTGCTGAATAGCTGGAGAGGGTGTGAGTGTGAGAGGATGTAGTAAGGGAGCGTGGGGGAAGTAAATTAGTTATGTGATGAGCTTAGAAGGAAAGACAGCTAGACAGAGAGTGAGGAGAGGCATAAGTGTTCAGTTTGTGGTGAGAGATAGAGTGTGAGTGAGGTTAGGAAGTATATGTGGGTATAGAGAGGGTTTAAATATAGAGACAGTATGGGTTGGGGATGGTGTGTAAGTGAGGAAAAGGGAGGGATGTCTAAAAATATACACACATGTACCAGAAGCAACATAACAGTAATTTGTACAATATATATTTGCAAGTTAACATTTACATTACTATAGTAGGATAGTAAATGTGTTGTTCTGAAACTGAGATTGTTTAGTCATATGTTATTTTCAAAGAGTGACATTAACAGTAAACATGTTTTGGCTGATGGTGGAAAAGTAATTATGTAGTTAAGACTGAGCATTTACTAACTCTTGTGGATCTACACTGCCTCTCCAACTCACTTTCTGATTAGGACTTTCAGTGGTTCACACACACAAATATCATGTTGTCAACTGTTTTTTTTTTTTTTTTGAGCTAAGAAATGTTTGAAATCTGTTGTTATTGCATGCTGGCAGTTTGCCTTTTTCTCCCAACAAGCAGTGACCTTAAGATGTAATAAATAAATGGTTAGAAAGGTCATAGATTATTACAGTGGGCATATGAAGGCAGTGGCGGCTGGTGACTTAAAATTAAAGGAGGCTGCAGGAGACAGCTGAATGGGTGGGGAAAATGGGAAGGGGTTTGGCCAACTAGAAAGGGGTGGAGCTATGCTCAAAACCACAACAACTGGAACTTTAATTAAATATGCTGCCCTGGGTGCCAAACCGTCATTATGAGAGTCCAATCAAGATAAAATGAAGAGTAGAAGGAAAAAATATTCAATGCATTGGCTACATGACAGCTTACTTAATATCTAGACAGAAACTCAAAGGTTGTGAGGCATGAAAAAATAAATACATTTCTGGAATGCCAGTCAAAATCAAGTATAAAAAAAACAAGCAGCACTAAACTCAAACCACTTCTCCTTGCACTGCAGTTCTAATTACAATTTATATTCAGCTTCATAAAATTACCAAATAGCATGCTGAAAGTAGCAATCTCTGCAATACCCCCACTTGTAAAAATGTTTCTTATCCAAAAAAGAGCTGCTGCCTGACAACTATCTACTTGTTTCATGGGGAAGACATGATCAAAGTAAAAAATGAACAGCAAACAAGAAACAAGCGCAAGATAAATTGCTTAAAGGATTACTGCACAAGTTATGGACAACGCCACACGTGATAGATTGGCATTCTGTTTAGTTTACGGGTAAAGCCTGCAAAGATGACTGCAAGTCTCCAACAAATGTAATCAGCTTCTGAAAATACTGTAATCCTGTCCTTTATTACAAATACTGTCATATGCATTTCAATACCTAAGGCTTATATGTTATCTAGTTATGTAAATATTCTCTGCATGGCAACAACAAAAAAGGCTTTCAATGTTGGTAATTCTTTAACAGTATGCTTATTAAAGCTTACTTGCATCTTACAATCTCCGACAAGCTTACATGATGGTCATTAAAGCATTGCTACTTAAACACAGAGCAAAAGGGCACTGCGACGGCACTTATTTTCTGAATAATAAGAAGCATAAATCAACAGTACAAAAATATGACAGAAAACCAGAACATTATGCAAAATCAAGGACAGATGAAAAACCACTGCCGTACTTGTGTCGACCTTGGATGGGGTGAATACTCTGCACACTTTCACTGCATAATTGCTCCTTGCCTTGTTTGTACACATCAAGAGTCACTACATGGGGGAGTGGGGTGCAACAAGTATGTCACAATTTGAAATGTCTCTGGCTGAGGGTGATGGCTCTGACACTCATACCGCTCAACCTCAGAGCAAGAAATCTGGACAAAGCCATACAGAGAAGTGGGACACAGGCCCAAAAATAAGGACAATTTGTAAATATTGCTCTTATAAACTTAGAAAGATAATAGAATAGTAGTAGGTCTTGCATTAGTATGAATTTTCTGAAGAGTATGAAATCTGAAACTTAAATGTCTGCCATTATTTTCTAACTTCAGTCTTTAGTGATTTGCCACTAATTTGCCAGAAAACCACAGTTTTATGAAAAATGGACCAAAAATGTGATGCAAAAATATAAAATTGCCACACAATACAGCTGGGAGCCTGACAAAGAAGGGACACCTTTTTAATATTAGCACTGTTAACTTGAGCAGCTGACAAAATTAGAGAATCTTCATGCATTTCTGAAATAAAGGTAATGTATAACTCTGATCATTACAGTTATTTATAATTGTAAACCCTCCACGTTTTCTTCCAAAATTGTTATTTTGCAGAGGGATTATTAGGGGGAGAGCAACATTTTGAGCCAAAATTGGGGACAGTTGAGAGGTTTGGATATTCCTAATTCTATAAAGCGATTTATTTGTACGTACCTCTCAACCTCTTAATGCAGGAAATCTGGACAAGACCAAATATATTGGGGGAACATACAAACAGTACTAAAAATTGTATAAACTTAAGACAGTTGATAAAATAACAGGTCTTGCTTTAGCATGCATTTTTCTGAAGATTATGATGTCTGAAACTTAATGTCTATCATTATTTAGTGACTTCATTCCTAAATGATTTGTCAGAAAACCACAATTTTTATGAGGAACAAACCAAAAATAAGAAGCAAAAATCTATTAATTCTGCAAAAATCTGGACAGTTGAGAGGTATAGTTCATCCGGGGCTGTCTGAGTTTGCTGCCCTCCCCTCCCCTCACAAAATCATGGTCAAATGGAGCCTTCCCCTGCAGCCATTCCAATGTCCCATTCTTTGGTTATTTTGCCCTATTTACCATAAACACTGTAATGTGCATGCTGCTTTACTTCTGCAATGATTTGGAATTCATTTGAAAGTTTTATTTTACATTTTACAGCACAAACACTAATAAATATTTGCTAAACAAAGCAATGCAGTCTCACAATGAAAACAGACAGCACTAAATCTTCTCTGCCCTTGAAACTCACGTTCATTGAAAAAGCATTGAAACCCACATTCAAAGAAAATACATTTTGCCAGTAGCAGATAAAGATTAACTTTGGGCTGTTTTCAAATCATAGCCCCCTTGCGCACGAAACATAGACGTGCTCTTTGAGACACCTTCCTGATGGTATTAAATTATATTCCTTGTACAATACAGTCTAGTTGTTAGAGGGCATTTTAAATTTATTGTTTTGAACATTTTTCCAGTAAACAATGAAAGAAAATGCAAGCACCAATAATGACAAAACTGACCAATTCAGAACATTTCCATCATAAAAGTCTACTCAAACTTCTACGGTCCACCAGTATCAGTAAATATGCACAATCTCTGAAGTAGTAAAAGTCATCTAAATAATTCCACATTAAAGAAATCTGTAACTAATGAAGAGGTTGCTGCTAGCAAACAGCTTTATATTTCATTATTTCATCTACAAATAAAGTGGCTGCTGCCCTTGAAGAATAAATTACCTATGTTGCATTAAAAAATGATAAGCTAGTAATATTGCAATAGGGAATGGATGGCAAACTGATAACAGGTTCATAGTTACTAGGTATCTTCGCCAAAAGGGACTGCAGTATCCACCCCCCTTTACAACACAGTACAGTATCAGCAATGCATTTACCTAATGTGGGAGTAGAACCCCAGCCTTCTGCATCAAAAGCAAGTACACTACATGTTGTGCTATTAACAATACAAGCAGACTCAGCATAAGCAGCACTAACCTTTTGCTCCCCTGCAGCTCTCAGCTCCTTGTAAAATCTACGCGACACTCAGCTGTATCTCTAAACTTTGCAGCACAAGAAATCTGGAAAAAGCCAACATTTATTGGGGGGGGGGATAAAAGCCCAAAAACCAGGGACATATTTTAAACATTGCTTGTATAATGTTGGAAAGTTGTTAGAATAAAATGCCATGTTACTACCATACATTTCACTGCCAAGTCTTGAATCCAGAACCCTGTGCAAAACAGTCAGAGGAACATACCACTATGCTAGATCAGCTGTTTTGTGAAAGAGAGGAAAACTGAAACTTGAATGGCTACCATTTAGTGAATTCAGTTCTCACCATAGCTCTCAACCTCTTAGCAAAAAAACACCTGGACAAAGCCAGTAATGGGGGAATACAGCCCCCAAACATATTCAGTGAATTCAGTTCTCACCATAGCTCTCAACCTTAGCACAAAAAACCTGGATGAAGCCAATAATGGGGGAATACAGTCCAAAAAATAGGGACAAATTTCAAATATACATCTTATAAACTTAGAAAATTGCTAGTATAAAAGGTTTTGTGTTACCATGTACTTTCTGAAGAATATGAAGTCTGAAATTCAAATGCATGTCATTTTTATTTATTTAACATTAGTCAACCAGGAAAGCCCGACTTGGAACAAAAGCCAATTTTCAGCACAGGCCCAGGGAGAAACACTCCAGACTCATGTCTTTGTAAGATAAGAGGACATGCAGACTACACACAGAAGGCACCCCAGCCAAGAATCAAACCAAAGAAGCTGTAGCTGTCAGGCAACAATGCTACCACTGACTGTGTAAGGAAACAAAAATACAAAAAACACAGATTTTATGAGGAACAGAACAAATATGAGGCAAAAAATGTTTGTCATCAATCATATAAAGCCACTCTTCCTCATAAGTCCATATCCAAAGAGATTCTTGGGTAACACATTGCTAGTGACAAAAAGCCTATAATCATTTTCAACAGATTCCAAGTTACAGTCTGAATATAGCAAATAAAATTTTACATTACAAAACTGGTTTACCAAAAATAGCTACACAGAAAAATCTAAAGTCAAGCAAATAAACCAATAATACACAATTAAACAAGTTAGAGGAATAAATACCTTACAGAACACAGACAAATTCAGGTGCTCAGAATAAATAAAATGGCGATACCCTAAGCTTTCTGAAGCCTTTTAGAGGGAACTGATCATATCGCAGACATCTCCTATTTCACGTATCCAAGTCACAAATGCATTAATGACATTAAACAGTATATAAAAAGATACTTAAAAAATAAGAAAAATAACACACACAAATAAAACTCCCTCATGTACTTATCAAGTAAAAATTAAGTATGCAAATGTTTAAGAAAATGAACTTGGATTTAAAGTAACATAACAACAAAGGAAATAAGCAAGTATCTGTCTTAATTAGTTACACACCTTAATACAAAATCAACGAATGTACAAAATGATAAAGTATGGTATTCACATGTCTGTTATGTCTGCCACAAGTCCCTCAACACTAAGGGATAAGGAACAAAATAAAAGCTTACAGTTCAGAAACTTCTATTCCTATAAATACATGTACATCTGCTAAATGAAGAATACACAATGTACTCCTTACTGTGTGTATTAGGGCAGGCTTAAGACTCAGAAATACCCATAATGCATTTCATCGACCAAAAGTGTCCCCTTCCAAGTAATTATCACTCAGACCTCCAGCCAGTCCTGACTGTTACATCAGCATTAACTTGTGTATCTCCAGCCCTGTCACCATACTGGAGGTAAACAATACTTTTTGGTCCCACTCCCATCCTATTGCACCAATTGATATACCCACCTCAGCCTTGCAGAAAAAAATCCCCCTTCCCAGCACCCCTTTGTATCCTACTAGTAATCAAAGTTTACATCATCCTTCAATAACCACATAGCGTCCCCTGCCTGCACACAGACATCAGTGATCAGGTCCCACCCATTCATGGCACATGATAACATTTTGCATACCCTGTTAAACAACAGTTTGCATACCTGTCTACTTCTCAAATACAAAGCCTGACTATTGCTTCTCTGTCGCACCCCTCTCCACAGACATATACACACACACACACACACACACACACACACACACACACACACACACACACACACACACACACAGACACACACACACACACACACACACACACACTAGAATATCCAACGGAGCACCCATGCAAGCTAATGGTAAAATCCATCAACGGCAACGGAGCTCACCTGCTGTAGAATATCCAATGTAACAGAGCATGTACTAAATCCAAGTCACCCCAAATCCAGCTTCAAGTCACCCACTCAGTCAAATCCAGCCCTGCGATAGCTCAAGCTCACCTGCTGTAGAATATCCAATCCAATGGAGAATGTACTAAATCCAAGTCACCGTGCAGTAAAATCCAAATCTAGCTCCAAGTCACCCACACAGTGAAATCCAAATCCAGCCCCACAAGAGCTCAAAACTCATCTCATCTCTCTCCTGATTGGTCCAGCCTGCAGATGAAGCAGTCCAGAGCTCCTCTGATGACTACACAGACTTCTGGGCATCTGCAGGGCAGAGATGCCTTCCCCTCTATCCAGACTGCTGACAAAGCAGTCTGAAAATTTGTCTGAGTTCCCAGTCTGTGCACGCATGCGTGGAGTTCCAGGACTCGCTATTTTAAATGTTTTTTTTTTTCTTTTCTTTACTTTTTTGTTTGTTTTCTTTTTGTTTTCTAGGTGGGGGGGTCTGCAGTCCTATAACACGAGCCGCCCCTGTATGAAGGGCTTGTTTCCTGGATAAAGCATGTTTCTGAGATGTTGAAAATGAAAGCTAACTTTTTGTGAAAGCATCATCACTGCCACACTCTTTGCTAAATGGTTTTAGCTTAATAAATATGTTGCTGATCCTTTGGGTCTGCAACAGTTAAAGGAAATGCAGCATTACAGTATTTGGACACTATATACTACACACACACTATATATGTGTGTGTGTGTGTGTGTGTGTGTGTGTATGTATGGGTCTACTTCTGTTCATTGAAATGACAATTTATTGAAGAACAGAAGTACAAACCCAATTCTGTGAAAGTGCATTTAAGCTAAAATACACTTTCACGAATCACACTTCACCAATGCATGGTACAGTGGGGATAAGGGAATATACTCTTTTCCCCACTGTAGTACAATCTCGGAGTTAGTATATTTAAGTAGAGGGGGTGTGGGGGTGCAGGGGGGCTTTCCCCCCTGCAAAAATGTGTTTGTAGTGTGTTATGTCTTTTGTTTGGTGCATTGGTGAAGTGTGATTCGCAAAAGTGCATTTTTGCTTAAATGCACTTTCGCAGAATTAGGTTCATACTTCTGTTCTTCAATAAACTGTCATTCCGATGAACAGAAGTAGACCCATACACACACACACACACACACACACACACACACACACACACACACACACACACACACATATATATATATATATAGATATAGATATAGATATAGATAGATATAGCTATAGATATATGTGTGTGTGTGTGTGTGTGTGTATAGGTAAGAGGGATTTTGATAAAATTAATCTTAAACGACATGCTAACAATGTTCTTACATATGAAGTATGTACTCTCTCTACTGAACATACAGTTAGGAGATCACCATATGGAGACACAAGGTAAAAACATGCAAACCTTACAAACAATAAATGCAGAAGTTATTAGCAACACTTCATCAGATTAAATGAATGGTCACAAATATAATAACTGCCTTTAGTTTTGAAACAGACTATCAGAATTCATATAAAAGGGTCCCATGACCTGAGCTATAACATTGAACTACAAAGTTCTGCCCCAAAACTGATTTATCTGTTATTGTATGAATCACAACACAAGAAAGAATCATGCCAAGACAGTGCCGTAGTCTACCATATGCAGTTCCATAGATGACATACAGAACATGTAGACTCAAGTAATTAAAGTAAATACAACAGCAAACACATTTAACCCAAGTGAACATACACTCACAACATGTACAGTTAACAGTGGATTTCAATTCATAGTCCCCCCTTACTATGCCACAAAAGTGGGCTTGTGCAGTAGGTAAAGGGGTGGTAATTTGAAAAGCACAAGTGAGCTACATTGTAAGGATTAGTTGGTGAGAAGCATGTATTTTTGCTCAGCTTTTTTAGGGTTACATGCCAGCAGAGCACACTAGGGTATGGCCCATTAGGCCACTGTGCACACTAGGGGAATGGGGTCCATTAGGCCACTGTGCATCACAGTAAGCTGCTGATCTTCAAAAGTTGCATAGTGTTTAGATTCATAATTGTCTGTGTTCCAAACAAAGCAGGGTATGTGCCGTATCAATTGCTGTTAATGTAACAATTGGAGCAAGGCAAAGCTCAGTGGGGCAGAGAAGGTCTGTGGTTCTCCATTTCAACCTGCCCAGATTGCTATTATATGTGAGTACTGATGTGCAGTGTGTGATTGTGTCTGTGTAAATATGAGTGTTAAAGCATGTCTGTGTATGTGTGTGTGGACACTGGCAGAATGTGCATGTGGTTACTGGGATATACTTTCTGGTAGTGTGTGTGTGTGTGTCTGTGTGTGTGTGTAGCCTACTAGCATGCAAGGATAGTCTCATCGCATCTATGGTTATAACCAGAGGTCCCCAAATAAAAGTCTGAGCTGCTTTTGGGTAACTCTGATTTAGAATTTATAAATATGTGATTCTCCATTGGCAGGGTTATGTATATATTATAGGTTTATATGTGTTTACTAAGCTAATGACCACAAGGGCCTTTTTAAGTCTAGCCATGCATCCCAAATCTCGGACATGTTCTGGTACTCTTGAAATGTGTAAGCAGGGGCTTAGGAGATGAAACGTTTACAAACAGGGGCCTGGGTGATGAACCATGTACAGGCTGCCTGTGTCCATTAGAGATATAGGTGCCAAACCAGAGATGAATTTCGGGTTCCTCATCCAATTGTCCAAGTTACACTTGAATTAGGTTAGGGAGGAACTCTGTTTCACATGAATGGGGAGCCTGTTCCAGAGAAGGGGTAGTCTCTGGGATACATGCCTGTCTCTCCAGATAGTCCTATTTATATCACAGGCACCATATCTTCTGACAGCAAAACTATGCTGCTGTGGAACATTTCTAGGAAGACAGATTTTATATGCAGAATGTAAAATCAGCATTTAGGATAGAACTGCATAATGTCTATGGCAAGCTTCATAAGGCATGGTCCAATCCATGGCATGTCAAAATGTAGAGCTAAAATCTAGGAAGCTTTATTTCTGTCTAATATTGATTTATGAGATGAAATGTATGTAGTTGTAGTATATATTCAGTTGTACTGAATTTCTGAAAGTTAATTGTTTAAGTTGTTGAAAATGCAGGTTATAAATGCTGAGCTTGTCAAATTATTTCCAGTCACTAAAAATATTTAAAAATACTGTAATTTCCCTGAAATCCTTAATAAATCACAAATCAACATTAAGAACTATTATGAAAAGTGTTTTAAGCAAATAACACCCATCTGGTTTTGTCTATATGAGCAGTAATCACCAGGGCATTAGAATGCAAAAATTCATCAAATTTCACAGCAAACATTGATAAAAATTCAGAAAGGCACCCTCTCACAAAATCACCATCCTAACTACATGAACCTATAAACAGTAATGATGTACTTTAAATATGCAGTTTGTTAGTTTGTCAATGCAGTTAGTTTGTTAAATGATAAAGAGCACTATTCCCAAAGGTCTTTTTTCAGGCTCACCTAGGAGTCCAGCATGTTTTCATTGTGAGATGTTTCATCTATTGTACTTTATTTGAAAATGACTTTTCATTATTGGTTTTCCTTTTTAAGATTTACAATATGTCAGGTTTATTTTTGACATCCTGTGTAAAATTTATTTTTCTGTCCCCCATGAACATTGCTGTGCCTTAGTTTTTATCATTGCAGTGTAGAATTTATGAGTTCAGGCTATTGCACTCAAATAAAGCCTGCTAGCCTCATCTGTAAGTTTTCAAGGCAAGAAGCATGATAATTAATTTAGTAAAATGATTTGGTCAGTTACACAGTATGGAAGCTGTAGGAATCAAACCCCAAAACAGCAGGATATATCTTGTTCACTGACCATTACATAAAACAAAAACATTGTAATACATAATAACTATGGCAAATTGGTGGTGCTACACAGAAATAGACGGTTAGTAAGAAAGACCAAGACATGTCTTAAAGATTCCCAAACACAACTGTAGATATAATACTAGCCTTGCTTTGATTAACACTGAGGCAAAGTAAGGGAAATGAATACAAAGAAAATACAGCTGACCCATTTCTGATAAACAAAATCCAAAATAATACACAAAATTGATTGTCACATAATACTTCTAGTTGCTTGAACTAGTGTTTAGGCACTAGCAGTAGTAAAATCAAGATTAGTTTATGAATTTTCTGTAGTTTCTGAGTTTGTCTATGTGTTGATTCCTGTTCTTGATTCAAAAAGATGATATTGTTTTTCAACAGGAACTTTAATTATAGAAAACATGGAAACTCTTCTTCATGAGCATCAATAAACTAAAAGGTCCTTGCTGGTAATGTACTTAAGGAGATTATTTACTCCATTGTTTCTGGTCTTAAATAGTAACAATTCCTGGTGGACTTAAACAAACATAGACAATATTACACTGCAGACTTTAGACTTTGTTAAAAGGATAACTGGGGCACTGCAGAAAATAAATAAATAAAAAGGGAGACTTTCCAGTATTTGTTCTTGTGCTAACGAACTTGCCAATCTGCTGGAGTTAAATATATTTGCCCTATTAGAATCCCTGTCTAAAGATTGGATAATGATGTACTGTGTAAACACCACACATATGTGTGAAGTTTTTACCTGTCATTAAAGGATCATGATTAATTTCATACTCATTCTGTGCAAATGTAATGGTCTATTTAACAACTTATCTGGCTCTTCTAACATTTAGCTCACACTAATGACTGTTTCACTGTTTCACTGTTTCAGCGGCAGTGTTGCAAAAGTAATTTTATTCATTAGCATTTCAGCTGCTTCCTGTGCCAAGGGTACATGGTTTGAATCCTTCTACTTTCATTTGCCTACTGTGTGACTTTGAGCAAGTCACTTAATTAGACAGTGCTTTGGGGCGGTTGTGAATTTGGGCTAGGCTACTTAAAGGTCTTCTAGACTGCATGCCTAGTAACTTCTTATGAAGTTATGAACCTATGAACCATTAGATCAAATGGTATGGGCTTCAGACACAAAGAATAAACTGTGCTGAAGTTATACCTGAACTTGGACAACAGCTTGCCTAATAAACTGTTACAACAAAGACAGAAAAAAATCTGTTAGTGACAAGGTGTTTTGTAACACTTCATTGTATTCACTGTTATGTTCACAACATATTTCTTAACATATTCTGTAAGTGGTTTCATTCACGACCTTGTGTTAAGAATGTCAGCATAAAACTGACTTATTTTACAGATGATCTATTTGTTTATGCAGTTAGCCCAGATTCTTTCTTGACTAAGTTGCTTCAAGTTGGTTGTATCTTCACCACTGAAATAATCAAAATAACTAAAATCCATGATTCACAAGGACAGTTTTCTTCATGTTTATCATGAAGTAAGATTTCAATACAAGTAGAATATATTTCCCATAAAACGTGCACAGTATATATATATTTTTCCATTATTCCTTTACAGATCTAAGAGGCAAAATTCTAATGCATCTGCAAAACTGGCAGCAGCTACCATTGTTGCAAATAAACTAGATACTAATAAATTGTAGAGAGAGTATGGGGAGTGATGGAAGGGTTATTTCAGAGAATGACATAAAGAGGGAGCATAAAGTGCTACAGGGATATGAGGCACTGAAGCCAGATAGATAGCTTAGGTCTTAGAAATCTGACATTATTGATAAAGTTGTTGGCATTTTTTCCAATAGCCCTCATGACTGGATTGAAAGGATTTAAAAGGGTCTGCATCTGCATCTATGCCTACACTCAAGAATGGTAATTAATAAAAGAGCCTGTCATTTATTAGCCAATCAACTTAACAATAAGCCGATAACCTCACGAATAATTGATGTGTTCCACAAGACCACTGGCAAAAAAAACTGGTAAAGGAGTCATAAAATCTGTTTTATTCCATAAAGTAAAGCGCTTTCACTCACTAAACTGTGAGCTTCCTCAGTACATTCAAATTAATATAAAAAATTTTATTACATACAAACAGTATTTATTGTTGATAATATTTTAATATTTTTATATTTTTATTTTGGTGTATGTACTGTTTTGTTATGTTGGTAAAATAGTTTTTTAAAAACGACAGGTATTTGATAGTAGCATACAGCTTTAAGAATTTGAATGGGAATTTGGCACCAAATAGATGTATTTAAATTAGTGGGAATTACAATTTGAATGTACTGAGGAAGCTCACGGTTTAGTGAGTGAAAGCACTTTACTTTATGGAATAAAACAGATTTTATGACTCCTTTACCAGTTTTTTTGCCAGTGGTCTTGTGGAACACATCATTTATTCGTGAGGTTATTGGCGTATTGTAGCGTTCTGGACTTCGCAGTTTGGAAAATACAAGTATATTGAACGCTACCTTTTGGTTCAGTTGTTGGCCAATGAACTTAAAAAAAAGAACTCAAAGAATTTATAAAGAAGGTTCACAAAAGAATAATGTTTGGGTTTATTAAGGTAAACAGTCTCAATGACTCACAGTAGCATGACTTCATGGAGGAGAGGTCTTGACTAACCATCTTCCTCTGCTACTATGATTTAGTCAACAGTTAAGGGGACCTGATGAATGTGTATGTATAGCATACTAGGATTACAATGAGATCTCCAACTCCAGATCAGACAAAAATCTTATGGAGAAATTAAGAGGCATTAGGTTTACAACTAAGTATTATGGAGAAAGTAAGATGCATTAGGCCCACAACTGATTGATAAACTGAGTAAGCAGCTTGGCTTTGAGTTTGGTGGAAGGGCAGTGGCAACTGATGTGCTGTCGAATGGGGGGGGGTAGTCACTAAGATACTACTTGGTCTGGTATATGGGATTTTTACATCCTCAATTAATCACAAATTCAGGTGTATAATAAATTTATTTGTAGATGAGAGCAAGTTCCAGGAAATATTATCTGATGTGTGTGTGTGGGGGGGGGGGGTTGTTGGAATTATCTTTTAATAAGCTATTAACAGTCTTGTTATATGGGCAGACAGACAGACAATGTTTACTACAAAATAAAAAATATATAAAGCCAACCCCTTTAGAAGAAAGAATCCTCAAATAAAGTATAAAATAGGAAAGAAGAAGATCCTGGTGAAGGTCAAGGAGGAAAAGAATCAGGAGTTTATTTTTACTACCAAGTTGAATAGCTCACTACAGTAGAACAAACTGATGGTGAGGGTGAATACAATGTAAGGGTGTTTAAGTAATGGACTGCAGGAGCATTAAGGTTGTCATACCTCAGCACATGGCTCTAGACATCAAACCATTAGACTGTACACAGAGAACAGTCACTACAAGAATGGGGCTGCTGGGACTACCAAGATGGCTTCACACTAGCCAACAGCTTAACTTCAACTCTCCCTGGGTGAAAGCAGAAACTGTGAAACAACTGCCAGTGATATTGTCAGCATGTATAAAATTCAGTTACTGGCTAGTAAGTACACTGCCTAGGTGCCAGCAAAGAAGAAGAAACTAAGAGACCCTGAAAAAAATCAACTAGAAAAGGTGAAGAGAAAACTCTGACTAGGAAGAATCCTGCTGCTGTTCAGCAAAAAGCAGTTCAAGCTCCAGCTTTGGTGCAAACCATGGCTTCCAGTAATCTAGAGGAAAAAATAAGTCAAATGTGTTCAGAGCTGATTAAAATAAATGAAATACTGAAAAGTATATCAATTCAAATAATAAAAGGCTAGAAAATGGAAGAAGCTTCAAACAGATATTCAGATGAGCTGATAAAGCTGCAAAAATCAGAGGCTGATATGAAGAAAAAGCTGGTGGAGTATGACACGGCTCAAGGAAAGATGTTTCAAAAAATGTTAGAATTAGAGGACAGATCACATAGGGAAAATTTGATATATTCTGCTTTATCAGAAATACTAGAAGGAACAGACTGTATTAATTTTATGAAGGCAAAAATAAGCAATTGAACTTGTATTCCACAGCAGGAATTGTTAATTGAAAGGGTACACCCTGTATATGCTCCGACTCTGGCAATGAGAAAGCAGCCAGGACCTTTATGAGTAAAGATGCAAACTTACCAGCAGAAAAAGTTGATCCTGACAAAACTGTGGCAAAAGGGCAACATATTAACAGTTGTAAGTAGCGGGCTGATAATCAAAAATGATTATATAATGTACACCACACAGAAGAGAAACAAATTTATTCCAGTAATCTAGGAATACTGAGAGGCAGGTGAGAAATTTAAGCCACTGTATCCAGCTGTCTTCAGAATATTCTTTCCTAGGGGACCAAAGTCATTTCTTGATGCAGAACAGGCTAAGGAGGAAATGCAAAAGTTTGTCCAACAAAAAGTGAGCCATCAAGCAGCAGGGGACTCTGCTTCTCATTCTTTTGATAATAAAGCAGATGGAGAGACTTTGACAGCGAAACATTTTCCTCTGTTCCTAATGAAAATGCTTGAGAGAGACAGAGAAAAGCACAGGAGTTGACCAGAAGAACTGGGAGTACCTTGGAATTAAACAAGAATCTGGAGTTGGGAGCTAAACAGGAAGAAGACCAGCAACATGGAAATTAGTGAATAAATGTGAGACTGCAAAGCATCAATCACATTTGTGAAATATGGCTGTATAAGAATAAATGGAAAGAGTTGACTTTTGTTGACTTTGTTAAAGTTGTGGAGCACTGAAAAGCATTTGCCATGCTTCATGTCATTAATGTTTTGAAGGAAGAGGGAGGTAGAAGGAAAGAGGTAACTAAGTAAAACAATGTTTGTTCTTAATAGTGTTTCTATGAAACTTTTCACAGTATAAATTGTCTATTTTATAGTGAAGTATTTTAGTTGTATGTGATAGAGTTACTAAAGTAAATATGTGTTCTTTTTCTTCTTTCACTTCTCTTTCTTTCTTCTTTTTTTGTTATTAAGAAAGGCAGGTATTACAGTGCAAACATAGAAGAAAGGCTAGATACAAGCATGCTTAAGTTAATAGGCTGTAATCTTTGGTTGCTGAGGTGAGGGATGGGGTATAAAAGTACACAGATCATAATATATGTAGAGGTATGTTTTTGCTTATTTTTGCATAGGTGAGTAATCTGGATTAAGACATTTTGCTTAATCTAATAACCAATTTTAAGTGGAAACAAATAAATAGGAGAACACTGAATATACCAAAAAGTTTTCCTTTAGCAATAAATGTTTCAGCTTTGCTTTCAGGCTTTAGCAGAAGACTACATTTTTCTTTTTTTTCTCTTATGTTTCCATGGAGACAAGCTGATAGCAGAGCAATAAAAGACAGAATACTGGTTTCTCTGAGGCTAAAAGGTAATGATTTCTGAAAGCATGCAAGTTGTTTTCACATGGGGGATAAAGATAAAAATGTAACAGACACCAATTAGTTTAAGTAGAAGCACAAGAAATAGCATTCATCCTAGCATGGATAACCTCAATTTCAGATTAACTAGAGACTGTGTTAACAGTTCTCTATTTGGCACAAATGTTCCTATTAGGAAGGTTAAACTTCATTATATGAAGATGTGCATAGTTATTTGTGTTTGTATTAAGATAACAGGTTATGTGGGTGTTTTGGGGAGGGGGTGTTTGTTTCCTTACTTGAGGTTTTTCATTAAAACAAAAAGTCTTAAACTGTGCTACTGGTTCCATTGTTGATGATAAGAAAAAAAAATGTATAAAGGATTAAGCTGCAAACATTAATGGGTGCATGTATCACAAAAGCTGGAAAAGACATTTAGAAAAGCTGCCATATATATTAGATGGGAATAATGACTTTTACCATGACTGTGACACTTTCCATTTTATTTTGGAATGCGAATAGTCTCATAGGTATACACAAAAGAAAGAATAATTAATTATATCATGAAATGTAGAGTGCAAATAGCAATGCTACAGGAGACACATTTGCAAAGAAATGAGTGTGTAAATTTGATAAAGAAAGGATTTCAAGATGGATATTCTGCAGAAATCAGGGACAAAGGAAAAGAGGAGTACTTATATTAATACCAAGAGGAGCTCTGGTAGTGACAGAAAAGGGAAAAAAGATAATAATGGCAGGTTTGTGGTAGAAAGGAGCTACTGACAAGGGATGAGGATTACACTGGCATGTATTTATATTCCACCTAAAACTGCTATTATAGAGTTTAAAAATGGGGAGAAATAATCAGCTTTCAGCAGGGAATATTGCTAATAGATAGGAACTGTAATTTGATTTGCAACAATGAGGATGTATCTAGGGGGCATAGAAGGGAAAATATAACACAAGAGGGTAGATTTCTGAAGAAATTTATAAAAATATTTGGTATTAAAGATGTGAATTCAGTAGCAAGAATTCAGACAGAATTTACATATCATTCACCAAGGTACAATAAGTGGGCTGAACCAGACAGAAACTAGGAACATGTGGATTTAATTGAGAACTTTGACACACACTGTATCTAATAACTATTTCAGATCATGCACCAATAATTACTAAGATAAAAATGCAGAGAAATAAAGTAAGGAAGAGGCACTGGCGCTTCCCCAACTACCCGTTAAAGGAGAGAAATTTTAGGAATGGGTAGTGGAAATTATCTGGAAGATGTTAGGAAAGATAGAAAGTATTCCAGAAGTTATAGCTAGTAAGTGGGATAAAATGAAAGTGAAATATAAAAAC
Source organism: Protopterus annectens (assembly GCF_019279795.1). Lineage (NCBI taxonomy): Eukaryota > Metazoa > Chordata > Ceratodontiformes > Protopteridae > Protopterus > Protopterus annectens. The sequence goes on along the minus strand of NC_056745.1, from coordinate 286,325,508 downwards.
AGGGTAGAAACAACAGAGAAAGAAATCTGTTTAAGGAGTAATAAGAATCTAAAACAGAAGCTGCTGTTAAAAAGAGATAATTAGCAGGGCATATAAAATATTGTATGATAACGATAGGAATCAATCAGAAGAGGTCAGAAAAGATTGGGAAGAGAAATTAAATATGTAAATCACAAAGAAACAGTGGGATGATATATACATGGCTCTCAAATATGCAATGAAATCTGGAAGATTTAGAATTTTTGCCTGAAAGTGTTTTATGCCACAAGTAGACTCAAAGGAATTTTTCCTCAGGCAGATAGCAAATGTTGGAGGTGTACTGCAGAAGAAAAAGTGACCTGGGAACATATGTTCCCAGGGTACAATGATTTGGCGGACTTTAAAAAATTAATATAAACGACTATTCTGATGTGTAGTAATATCTAAACTTAATAACAAAATAACCACAAAGAATGCACAGTGGGATGAATACAATGAATTTAATATCCAAACACTGAACTTTCATACCTCTCTCTCCCAAGATGAACTTTAAAAACTCATAATCCAGATTAAGATGTTCAATAAATAATCAACATGCTTCATATGTTCCATTAAATAAATCTGTAGTAAACTATCTTATTATAATTTCTATTTGAAGATAAGATGTGCATTTCCCACAAACCTAAAACCAAATTTGCAAAAGCAGGGGCCACCGCAGACCCCATTGCTACTCCTTTAATTTGTTTATAATATTTTGTATTGAACAGAAAAAAATTACTGTCCAACAAAATCTATAACAGGGAACAATAAAAGAAATCAACTCATTGGATACATCTGTGTATTTCATCATAAATAATCTAACAAATTCAATGCCCACATCCTGTGGGATACTGGTAAATCATGAGAAGATATCTATAGTAGCCATATGGATATCTCCCTCTTTATACCCATAAGTTTTGTTAAAATCATGTAATTTGTCCAAAAAGTCCCAAGAATCTCTAACATAAGAAGGCAATTTTTGGACTATGGGATTTAGGATGATATCCAAAATAAGGGAGATACCTTCAGTAATGTTACTAGGAGCCAAAACAATAGGTCTGAAAGGGGGCTGAGCAAGACTCTTATGAATCTTTGGAATTTCAAATAAAACACCATTTTTTGGACTTTTTACTTTCAAAAAAATATATATATATCAAGATTAATAACATTGTTCATAAAAGAATCATATAAGCAAGAATAAATAAATCTATAACTTCTGTGGATATCACTCAATCATATAATAAGGTAGTCTTCCACACTGCTCAGACTACTTTCTATAGCAATAATATATACATCAGTGTTCATAATGACTAACCACCACCCTTGTCATCTTTCATAAACCTTAAATTATGATTGCTTTTTAATTCAGTCAAAACTTTCCTCCCTGTTGTTTAAGTTAAAATAAAAACAGTTCTTGTTTTTTTACTTAAAATCTCTCTAATGTCTTTTTCACAGAATTGTTCAAATAGTTTCAACACATTATGTAATGCAGTGTTGAGCACAGATGGTCTACTTAAACTATTCGACAAACCAACATCTTTTATTAAATACTTTAACTTCCTTGTAAAAAAACTTTACTTACATAAAACCCCCTCATCATCAGCATGGATGTTAATTTCACTGACCGAATTCACGTTGTCTCTAAATGAAATGGCTCTGCTACCCCTTCCTTGTCTAGCCTTTCCATGTTCATAAATAGCCCTGTCTCTTTCAGGTTTATGAGCTTTACGTTTTTTTGTTAAAGGAGATTCCAAAAAACTGTTGTTTAACAGAGGCAAAAGATAAATCCTTCCTGATAAGCTTATTTATATTCCTGATTTCATTATCAAGCAGGGCTATTTTACAATCATTCTCTTTAATAAGCAATTTAATTAGTGAAATACCTGTATCATTATAAGGTTTCACAATGTCCTGATAGAATGCAGTGTTCAATTCCACACCATAAGGGCATTCCAAGCCCTCAAGCCCTTCAGTAAAACATTGTCAGGATCAATTTGCAACAATTCTCAATGGTTCCATTTCTAGAAGTACCTCTTGTTCAGATATCACTCCAAAAAGGATCAAAGTCACAGCTTATTTTATTGTTTCCTTTAGTAACACCACATACAGGTACGTTAACATTGTCAGAAAATACTGGGATGTAGTGTTTAGTGAGGATATGAAAAAGTGCCTGGGCAGATTTCCCTCTATTACATTCTCTAGAGGGAAGGATGTTAAGGGTATTTTGAAGTCAGGTCAGGGTAACGTTTTTTTTTTAAGTCACAGCTGCATGCAAAAATGTGGTTGTTGTAAAATGTGTAAATATATACATGAAGGGGCATATGCTATGGTCCATAAATAAAACAGAAACATTCCATGTCCAGGGAAAGTAAACTGTAATACAACACACACAGTATATTTAGCCTTGTGCAGCTCCTGTAATGTGTTTTATATTGGAAAAACAACAGCAGACTGAAAGACATGATTAGGGAACACGTCTACAAAATGAATACAAGGGAAATCACTAATGCTTTATTTAGGCATTCATCTGTTTATTCCATTTTCAAAAAGTTTACTTTTTTTGCCATTGACAGGGTTCAAGGGGCATTGAAACTACATTAGAATATAAAAAATTAAGCTTGCAGTTAATGCTAAATGCCTCACAAATAACCAGTATCAATTACAGTATTTCTTTTTCTAGTATTTTAAGGGTTAGAGCTGGCATTATTTAATGGTTTAACTTTTTCAACAGGATGAATGTTCATGCAGTGTTTACTGTGTTTATGCTGCTCGTTTTACATATAGATGTCTCTATATTTGCTGGGTTTTTGATCTTTTTTGTGCCAACTGTTTATTTCATATATTTTCTAGTGTTAGTTTTATTAGGACGTTTCCTTTGGGGATGTTTTTATCAGCACATCTTCACCTGTATGTTTTTATCTGAATGGCTTTAATTCTTTACAAGTCCTTATTTGAGATAATTGCTTGAATACTGTGATTGTTTTTTTTTTTTAAGTTTAAAAGAATTTGACTTCTCTTCATTATCAGTCTGAAGAACTCTTTGATCTTAAAGACGAAAGTGCTCAGTGCTTATTGTTTTAGTTATTAAAGTTTACGATTACAAGTTTGCTGGTGGAATCTTTTGTGTTATTCGTGGTTACATGTTTTAGTGTTATTGGTTACTACATTACTTATTGAACATCGTAATCTGGATTCTGAGGTTTTAAAGTTCACCTTGGGGGCAGCGAGGTATGAAAGTTCACTTTTTGGATATTAAATTAATTGTATTCATCCCACTGTGCCTTCTTTGTGGTTATTTCGTTATTAGACTTTAAAAATTCCCCACAGAGTAATCTGCCAGGAATACTGGATGCTGTCAAAGAATGGTTAAGTAACGGTTTAACAGTAGTACTTCAGCACTGACTGATACACTTGTTTCTGATCAGTTGACATAATCTATTTTAGCCAAAATGTGTTTTGCATTAAATATAATAAGTAAAGTGCATACTAAAATTATTTTAACATAACAAAAAGTAACCAGTCTTAAACATCATCATTTAACGGTATGAAAAGCAAAGTAAAACATGATCATTATAAAACAATTAAAATGTATTATATAATGAAGTAGTTCTCTGTTTGAGAAATACATGGTTGTTTTAGAAGCTAGCCAGTTAGAATTTCTACTCTTATGAGTAAAATGAAACCAATTCATTATTTTCTCATTCTTCATGACGATTAGGTTGCAAGCATTTTTACAGACAGGAAAATGGTTCAGGAGAACAGTCTTCTAAGTAAAGGAACATTAAGCTATAATAAAGTTACACAAAGCTGTCTTTCTTTTCTCTCTGAGGGACTATATAGATGAAAGGCTTTCTCTTTAATAACTTCAAAATGCTTCAAATATGTATGAACTTCTGAAACATCACGTTTCATCTCAGTAACAAAAACAGTTTTGAAAAAAGCTGGAAAGTAATTTTAAACTGGACTGTGCCTTATCTGCAAATCTTGAACAACGGAATAAAGACATATTTCAACCTTTCAAACCAGGTAACTGTAACCATTATAGACAAAGAAAGGATGCAGTTTGCGAAATAGCATTTAACCTATAATTCATAGTCTTAAACTACATTATTATGTAAAAAAGTAATCACTGTGGTTATAAAATTTATTAGTCTCAAGTCTGAAGAGGATTTATAAGTCACAAGTTTATGATTTCTTTCAGTACTTTAAGTAATTGGGACGGTAGGCACTATGAAAGTTACTGTGACAAAGACTGGTATTTATTGTCCCGAGGTTCACACTTTTGTAGTGGTTATTTTTGAAGAGTGCTCCACACCTATATGCAAATTTAGTGAAAACAAGTTATTCGTTCTGAATAAATAAATAGGTTCACAGATAACTACTAGGTTAGCTGCCCTTCTGGACTATTTTAAGCCTAGCCAACTCTCCTCAATGAGAATGAAACCCTATACCTTTTGTTTGTGAGGTAAACAGTTTAACCATTATGCCAATCCTCCTTCAAATCCAGTATCACATTCAATCATTGCTGTGTCACTTTCAATACTACACACAAGAGGATTACTGTATACAAACTGGAGGAAATGAGATTCAAACCTACATCTGTCACCTACGTTCACATGACAAACTTGAACCCTACCTGCCTAAGTTAACCCAAATACAAAAGAGTTTTTTTAAAAACATGCCCGCTTTTGTCAAATGCGTAAACTTGTTGAAGTATGTGCAAAGTGCTACCTGAAAATATAAGTGTATAAATTGCAGAAGTTTTTGGTCATTATGAATGAATCCACATTTGAAGTATTCAAGGCAAGTGGCATGCAGTGCGTATATTTGTATTAATTTACATATATATTATATATATATATATATATATATATATATATATATATTATATATTATATATATCACATATATTTATATATATATATATATATATATATATATATATATATATTGTATATATATATATATATATTTTATATATATATAAATATATAAAATATATATTATATATATATATATATATATATATATATATATATATATATATATCTGGGGATCCTTGGTGGTCTAGTGCTTAGGATTTGGTGCTCTCACCGGCCAGGGTTCGATTCCCAGTCAGGGAACTTCAATAATTTATTTTATATATATATATATATATATATATATATTTTATATATATATATATATATATATATATATATATATATATATATTATATATATATATATATATATATATATGGGTCTACTTTGAAACATCTAAAACCCATAACATCTAATTTCATAATATTGTGACCATAACATCTAAACCCATAACATCGAATTTCATAACATCTAACACTACAAATCACAAGAAAATAACATCCCCTCCACATATAACGACACCAAACTACCAAACACACCTTTTACTATGTTTCTGCAGGGGGCAAGCCCCCTGCACCCCCCCATGTGGGGGGCTTCACCCCCACACCCCCCATAAATTAAATATACCAACTCCAAGATTGCACTACAGTGGAAAAAAGTTAATTTCCTAACCACACTATATCAAGCCCCCCCTGCAGAAACATAGTAAAAAATGTGTTTGTTAGTTTGGTGTCGTTATATGTGGAGGGGATGTTATTTTCATGTGATTTGTACTGTTAGATGTTATGAAATTCAATGTTATGAGTTTTAGATGTTTTGGGTTTTAGATGTTTTGAAGGGGACCCATATATATATATATATATATATATATATATATATATATATATATGTATATACATTTTATATAGGGGTATCCTTATGTGGACACCCTGTTGGTTTCTTTGAAAGAGTGGAAAGTGGAAGATAGGAAAGACTGAAAAAGGGGAGACATAACAAAGAGGGAAACACAGACTGTACACTTCAAGACACTGTGCTGGAGGAGGTAGGAGACTAGGAATACTGTATTTGTGGTAGGAAGAGACCACCCCCTCCCATTTTTCACATATTTTTATGCAAGATAGTAGTTTTAGAAGGAAGTAGATTATAGGGTGTAACACACAGGATTAGGGAAGGAGAAGTTGGGGGGAGGATTGAATTCAGTATGACATCCAGTCCACAAGACCTCAAGCATATCCACTGTCTGATGGTTTTGCAGTGGAGGACCCCAATGTTGAGGGAGTGGTGGCCTGTGCTGGCATGATACCGCACCAACCAGCACAGCGAGTCTTGAACCTGCTGAAAAGCATCCTAGACTGGCTGAAGATGTCTCTCCACTGCCTGCTCCACTACACCCTCAACCAAGTCCTGAAGTCCATGGTGAGACTGTCCCCGGACAGGCAGAGGGTAAATGCTCACTGACCTGGAAGGAATGTGATTGGGCTGCACTTAGGGATTCTGGATCTGTAGAAAAATTAACAGAAATTGGAGAGAGAAAATAAAAAAGTAATGCCTAACTAAAATAATAAAAAGAGAGAGGGAGGGTAGACAGAAAAAGAGAGAAACAAGAAATGGAGACAGTAAATGGGCTTGTAATGTAATACATCACTGCAATCTTTATTAACACTGTTTTTAATAAAAAGTAGAGCTACGTTGAGCCCCAGACTTTCATGGCAAATGTAAATACAGTGTCATTTTTTTAAACTGGGGAAAGTAACAGATTGTTCCATTAGTTCTATTTGGAAGGGGACTTCCACCCCCTTAACCCCCCAAAAACTAGCGTTGTTTAATTAAGATGGAGCAAGGGAGTTAGGTGGGTGGTGCTATATCTCTCAACCAGCAGACACTGAAAATCAGTACAAAGACTATTGAAAAGTAAGTGCACCCAACCAAAAATCTGGGCATCTAATAACCATAACATTTGAATACAGAACAGCACATAACTTTTCCCACTTCCTGTAAGATTGTGGGATACCACTCAGAAACACAACTTTAAAATCTGAGAGTAACAAAAAATGACGCAAAAACATAAGCATATTAACATTGACAGTGTAAAATTTGTAAATTTTTATAAATAATATTACAAAAATTTAACTCACAAAGTTGTTAGTTTTACTTCTGAAAAGGGTGATGTAACATGTGGGTCCTCTTTCTTTACATTACTGGGACCACCATTTAGTCTGGTTTCCTGTCTACTAAATAGCTCCAAAACTGGGTTTAACTTTGGAGTTCAGAAATTGTGTGAAGGGGTAAATCAAGCCTGAAAACATGAATGCTATCCCCACAAATAGATATGTAATATGAAGAGGTAAAGCAAGTTTGAAAATAAGGTACATGTCTCCAAAATAAATATAGTTGAGAGGTTTAGGAGGTAGTGCACAAATGGAGTTAACTAAAAACTCTGTTAAATGTTATGGATGCAACTACTCTTCAACTGCGCTATTATACTAACAATCTGAAAACTAGGCAAATGCACGGATAAAAGCCAATCTTCTAAATTAATATCAAAAACTGTGGCAGATTGAAGTGTTTCACAGCTTTTAAACCATTGACTCATGATCTCTGGCCACTGTCTATGTGGCACTGTACAAAAAAACAGTTAAAAAGCTAAAAATAATGGAGGACAAAGACCCAAAATCAGAGACAACGCTTAAATATTTCTCTAATTCACTTAAAAAATAATAAAATAATAGGTTTTGCATCAATACACTTTTTCTGAACAATAACTCTGCTCCAGAGACCTCAACCTCATTACCACAATCAACAGAACATTCTGGAGGGACAGGTTCATAACCCAGAGACTGCCCATGCTATGGAATAGACTTCCCATACATGTCAAGCCGAGCACCTCACTGGTCCTCTTCAAGAGAAATCTTGATGAGTGGATGGGAAATAGAAAATTCACCCGAGGGATCACCCCAGTGGCTTTACTCAACAGAGGCACTGGGAACTAAGGTCGGGTGGCACAATTATTTATTTTACTTATTTATTTTAACATTATTTTACCAGGATAAATCCAACTGGACACAAAGTGTCCGTCTTCAGTGGAGTCCTGGGGAGAAAAGCTCCAAGGAAGTTAACAGAGTACATACATGTTTTAGATAACAATAAAAAACTGGTATGCAAAGTAAGAGAAACAAAGAAGTACAAAAACAATTCTGTAAAAAAAAATAAGATACTCAAACAATAAGATACTCAGGAGTAGAACCCTTATTTGCAATATTTACAAAAAAGTACATATCAGGTGAGTATATCAGGTGTGAATATAGTGTATGCAATGGAGGCATACAGCGGGGTCACTTATATGGAGTAGTGGGTCTTCAAGGGGGGTCTTTGCAGTTGCAGAGAGGGTTAGCATTCAGTTGTGAATTAAGAAGGTCCTTGAAGGTGCTTGTGTGACTTTGTAGCCTGAGTTCAGGTGGGAGGGTGTTAAATACTTTAGCAACATCATAAGAAAATAGGGCCTCCTCGGCGCTGTTATTGCATGGGTTGATTTCAATCAGGTTTTTGTTACATGAACGTAGTTCCCTTTTGGGGTTGTGAAAGTTTAGTATGTCAGCTAGGGCAGGGCTCTTCCCCAGATGAAAAAGAATTTGATGGGCTATGATCAGTTGGTGGTAGCGTAGGAGGTTTGGAAATTCTAACCAGTGTAATTTAATTAGGGATTGGCAGTGGTGGGAATGCGATCTATTATTTGCAGCGAACCTAGCTATTTTATTGTAGCATGTAAAGAGTTTGTTTAGGTTAGATTTGTTAATGTTGGTGAGGACTGGAGAGGCGTATAGTAGTGTTGATAAGAGATGAGTTCTGGCTATTGTTGTTCTAGTTTTGGGGGTTAGGAATAGTATGCAACAATATAGGCAACCAAGTTTTTTATGGACTTTAGAGATAGTTTGGGATATGTGCTTGTTGAATTTAAGTTGTTGATCAATAGTGATGCCTAAGAGTTTGGCCTCAGTTACTCGGGTGATGAGGGTGCCACTGGTTGACATGATGGTAAAGGTGGCGGAGGAGTGATTGATTGGGTGGAATAGTATTAGCTGTGTTTTTAGTACACACCTATGAACAAGTATGAAACCATAATGTCTGGCATTGTTGACTGACTGCAGTCCTCAGTGAGTCACCAAAAAACCCACACATTAAAGGGAAACGTGGAAATGGGGCCAAATCAGGGTGAACTGAGACGTATGCTCATGTTTCTACACACTTTTTTCTCCCTTGTATCTAGCAGTACATCATATCTCTCAACTTTTTTGCTCAAGAAGTCTGGACAAAGCCAAAAATAACAGGACACGGGCCTAAAATGAGGAGCAACTTTAAATTTTACTCTAATGCATTGAAAAAGTTAACCAGAACAACAGGTTTTGCATCAACATGCATTTTATGAACAATAAGTAAGAAACTCTTGTCTAGCATTACTAATTGAATGTGTAATCTTCAGTATACCTCTCTACCTCCAAGCATTAAACATCATTGCACTGGCACTTAAAAATCATAGTGGTGGTTTAGAAAAATAATTATTTTGTTATTTTTCACATTATAATGTCATTATATACAAGACCATATATAGTTAGTAATAGAAAATCCTGGTATAAGCTAACTTTATTTATTTATTTATTAAGGTATATAATCATAAATAGTCATAACCAGGTCTAAATTTATGAGGAATATCAGTAAATCTTGGACAGGCAAGGCTAACTCTTGAGGAACTAAATCAAAGCTGCTTATTGGTATGATCCCCATGTACTCAAATAATTATGATAAGGTCTTCAGACTCCCATTGTAACTTAATAGTCAAGTTCTCAACCTGGATGCACACCTGTCAAACTCTTAGTGCAGGCAGTCTGGACCAAGCGTTTTAGCTAAGCATGCTCAGTATACTCAAAAGGATATATTTTTTCTGAGTTTCTATAAGAAAGTTTACGGATCAAAAAAATGTTTAGAAATATCTCAAACGCTGTCTACTGTATACACATATACAATGCATGTTTACATGACATGAATATACTTATACAAATAGGCTTTTCTATAGGTAAGAGATACAACAGCTGAAAGTAACTTGTGTGGAAGGCTAACATTTTAAGTTGAGTACATTTTTACAGGACAATGGTATGAGGTTCAAGTCTTGTTTCTTCTCCTTTCAGCTTTTCCCATTAAGAGTTGCCACAGAGGAACAAAAGTCTGCAGAATGACTGGCAGTGGAATTTTATGGTGCCGAGTTGCCAGCCTGGCGCCCAACCTTCCACAGAAGGCACACACATGTGCACACTCACACCTAGGGTCAATTTAGAGTGTTTAATCCACCTGCAGCATGTCTTTGGGATGTGGGAGGAAACCGCAGCACCCGGAGGAAACCCACGCGACCGCAGGGAGGACATGCAGACTCTGCACAGAAGGCAACCCAGCCGAGAATAGAACTGGAGGACCTCTTGCTGTGAGGTGGCAATGGTAACCGCTGCACCACCGCGGCTGCCCAACAGCATGAGGTTTGAGTAGTACAAAACATAAATTCCTAGCTACACCTCTGTTCTGGACAAAGACAAAAACATAGCTTTTTTTCTGGAGGGGGGCAAAGGCCCATAAAATTGGGGACAGATTTTAAATACTGCTCATATAAAATCATAAAGTTGCTATTGCTGCAAATCAAACCTATAAATCTCACCAGTGTCTTTCTCTTAACAGCTTGAATTGGATAGAATTTCCCCACAGACTACTTCTCTCAGCTTCAGATCATTCATTCCACACTGTATCTGCTCTCGTTCTGTCCCAGCATCTCCTCACTTGTCTCGCTCTACACCCTTCCCAGGACTCTCCGACACACAGACCAAAATTTACTTCAAATCTACAAACCCAATAGCAAAACAGGACAAAACCTTTATAGCTACTCCCATGCCCTCTCTTAGGACAAACTTCCACTAGATATTAGATGTATTAAGCAACCAAAACAATTCAAATATGCTACCAAAAACTTTCTAAAAAGCACCTGGACTTGCCACTGCACACACCCTTCTTAACTGTTTACTTCACTTCCTCAGCTGTCTCCTAACTACCTCCCCCTCCTTTTTCTCATCCTTATTTAACAACTATAACTGAATCCTGCTTGTTACTAGTTTAGACTACTTGTGCTCTCTACTCTAATATATTTATTCTGTGTTCCTATGTAGCTACATCCTTAGTGACTGTATACTTTTCATATATCTTAACTGTGGAGCTTTTCTCCTCTGACCTCCATTGAAAAAGGGCGACAGCTTTGCCGGACTAACCCGGTCAACAAATGTCAAATAAATAAATAAATAAATAAATAACATAATTTGCTTTAGCATATATTTTTTGAAAGACGTGAAGTTTGAAACTTAAGATATATTTCATTGTGTAGATACTGCAATCTTTAATGATTTGCATACAAACACAAATTTTACACACACACACACACACACACATATATATATATATATATATATATATATAGATATAGGGTTATCACCTGTACCACTTTGCGAGGGACAGTCCCTCTTTGGACAGTTGTGTCCTGACAAAAATATTAAAAATGGCAAACGTCCTGAGATTGTAGGACATAATTATGTTCTAAATTTTATGTAATAGTTGCATAAAACAGTTATTCTGTATCTAAAATACCTAAATGTTATAAGAAACAGAATAAGCAACTAAAATGCTACAAGAATAAGCTATTATTTAAGCAAAAAAGTTAAGTTCTATCCTTTGTACTGCCCGTGGGTATGTGTCAGCCTGTAAAATCTGATGTTTGTCCCGAAAATGTCCCACTTTGGCCATTTGTAAAGGTGGCAACCCTATAGATATATATATATATGTGTGTAAAGGGGAAATCTGACCAGTTGAGACGAATGACGTGAATGGAAAGTTCACATGTAACTGCTTGAACACGATCAAGACCCAGCCAATCATAATTATGCTTATCGTTTTCCGATTTACTTAAACATTAATTCGCTATTAGTATTTACATTTTAATGAACCTAATTTCTGAATTTTTTGGTCTCCTTGATCACTTGCCTAGTACTTGCTCCTTGATTACATTTGACTGTTTGCCAGTGTTATCCCATCATTTTGGTATGCTTCTTTTCTGCATTCATTGCATACCCTTGGCCATAAAAACTGGCACCTGGGTAGCTGTATTTCCCCAAGACAATACGTGACTGTGTATAACCCACAGAAGATTCGCTTCAAACATCCATCTAGTCATTTGACCTATTCTACAGAAAATTACTAATTAAAAAATAATTGGTCCTTATATTCAATCCCCTTAACTTATGACAGTGGCAAAGCCAAAACTTAAATAGCAACACAGCTGTTGGGGAAAAAAACGTGCGTAATTTCACATTGTTTCCCTCATACTAACCAACTTTAACCAGCAAATAGTTCCATGCTACAGTTAGGAATGGAATGCAATTCGTAAGAGAGCGAGAGAGGCTTCGTATAGAAACGTAATTTCCCATGATCCTCTTTTCAACATGGCTGCCTCCACAAACTAGCAACATGAGTTTGTTTCTATGGGAAATACTTCAGTTATTAGGGTCCTTAATAAAACTGCATCATAACTGAACCCAGGGATTATTCAGTAGTGACTGAAAATATTTCTTAGACAAACAATGAAGTCAAAGTCTTCTTATCACCGGTCCGCAAACACTTTTCGGGTGAGTGTATAATGCTTTATTTGTTACAGTTTTTAATTGTGGTGTTCTGTTAGTTTGGTTAAACTTCCGACCCCATGTTCAGTTGCCGTCCTCATTGTCTGCTAAATCATTTTCTTTCTCTTGTGCATATTTGTCCACACACGTCTATTACAGTATGTACATGCAATGTGTATTTATTTATCAGTCTCAAGTACAGTGATGTTATATTTACTTCAGATGAGCGGTAGGGTATTTCATTAAACATCATTCACAGGATGTACGAGTTTTCACCCACAGTTGAAGAGTTGATGTTTTGTCATTCTAGTTAGCTGTTAAATTATGAGGAGGTTGGACAAAGGTCCACAATTCCATTTATGTGTTTAAAGGATGCCGGATTATACCACTTTTTGTCCAGTAATATGTTTGAGTTGCATATTTATTTTGCGCTGTTGCTGGAATATGTTTTTTTTTCTCCTCACCACATGTCCTTTACTGTCTCTGTACTGTCTGTGCCAGGTCTACCAGCTGCTTCACCCCATCCCCCGGACTTCTGATGTTGCTGAGACCGGTTGTAGAACTAAGCATTGGCATGTCTGTGCATCTGTCAAGGGCAGAGGGGTGTTAACTTATGAGCTACCCATTTCTGCCCCCCCCCCCCCTTGTGGACCTAATAGTTCTGCATGCGGGCAGCTGTGCAGTGTATCGTCCTGTCTTCAGAGCATCTCAGCCATGTTTCCATCCTGTACCCACTTTAGGCACATCTACCAATGTGTTTTCCCCAGCCTGCAACCCACCCGGGATGATGGTGCCTATCCCACTCTGCAGCTCTGTCTAATTGAACCTGGGTCTTAGGTCTTTATTCGTCTACACCACCAGAGCAGCTGTGGTGTTAGTGGGAGAACAGCTATTTTGTTGAATTTACCTTTGTATTTCAAGCCAGTTCCAGTGCTTTGTTTGTCCTGTCATAGCTGAACAACCATTTTCACCCACTTAATGTAGTTTATTTTGCATTATTAAGGTGGAGGTGGGATTACATCAAGGACCAGCTCTGAGCCCTTTCTTATTTGCAATGGTGATGGACAGGTTGACAGACGAGATCAGACAGGAGTCCCCATGGACTATGATGTTTGCAGATGACATTGTAATTTGTAGTGAGAGTAGGGAAGGAGGAGACCCTGGAGAGTTGGTGATATGCTCTAGAGAGAAGAGGAATGAAGGTCAGCAGAACTAAGACAGAATATGTGTGTGTGAATGAGAGGGAGGATAGAAGAATGGAGAGGATGCTGGGAGTAGAGGTGGCGAAGGTGGATGAGTTCAAATACTTGGGATCAACAGTTCAGAGTAATGGTGAATGTGGAAGAGAGGTGAAGAAGAGAGTACAGGCAGGATGGAGTGGGTAGAGAAGAGTGTCAGGAGTGATTTGTGACAGACGAGTACCAGTAAGAGTGAAAGGGAAGGTCTACAAGAGGGTAGTGAGACCAGCTATGTTTTATGGGTTGGAGACAGTGGCATTGACAAAAAGGCAGGAGTCAGAGCTGGGCATGGCAGAATTAAAGATGTTAAGATTTGCACTGGGTGTGACAAGGGTGGACAGGATTAGGAACACGTATATTAGTGGGTCAGCTCAGGTTGGAAGATTTGGAGACAAAGCCAGAGAGGCAAGATTACATTGGTTTGAACATATGCTGAGGAGCGATGCAGAGTATATTGGGAAAAAGATGCTAAGGATGAAGCTGCCAGGTAACAGGAAAAGAGGAAGGCCTAAGATAAGGTTTATGGATGTGGTGAGAGAGGACATGCAGGTGGTTGGTGTGGCAGAGCAAGATGCAGAGAACAGGAAGAAATGGAAACAGATGATCCGCTGTGGCGACCCCTAACGGGAGCAGCCAAAAGAAGAAGATTCCCTGGTCTATTTAGCCTAACAATGTTGTATGTCTTCCACCCTTTGTGTAAAGGTATTTCTTTTAAATCCAAGATGTAGTGACATACTAGTCATTGTTGGTTGTGCACCTACCTTACTATTTTTCTTCTTTCATAGCATCTGTACTTCTCTCAGCCAAGATATATTGCCACTATAATGTCTTTTCTCTTTGCAATGACTGTTAATATTATTTTAGTTTTTATGTATGACGGACCCTTTTAGCCATGACCTGGGCCCAATGGGCAAGCTAACACTACATGACACATCATTACATATATGATAGTAGTACTTCATTTTTTGTATAGATTGAGAACAGTTGCACTTAATCCGCTGTATCAACCCTTGACGTATTTATCATAATTGTATGTAATATATACAGTTGACCTCTGATATATATCAAGTATTTAGGCAATAGGCATTGCATAGATAACCTGCTTAATAATATTCAACTATTGTCTTTAAAGCAGGTGCAGGCTGTTTATTTTAACAACTGTTCTTTTAGGTTCAACTTAAATTCTTCAAGAGTAACTAGCTTCTTTACATCTGCTGGCATGTGTTTCCAAACTGCTGGTCTATGCTTGGAGAAGACTCTTTCTCCAACTGTGGTTTTAAATTTGGGCCTAATGAATGTTGTCTTCTCAGTCTTCCTAGAGAGAGAGTAACCTTTCCAATCTTCCTAGTGAGTAATTTGTTGTTTTGACTGTGTGTACATTTTATGGAGGGGGGAGACACTGGCCAAGTATGATTAGTTTACATAATTGTGAGCCAGAGAAAAAGGTAGCTCTGTCAGTCACTGGTAGCAACCTATAGGTTGCAAGTAAGTAGCAATGATGATTAAGGCTTTTGGATGGTAGGACAAATTTTGTATAGTAGCATCTGTAATTTGTGTATATTTGAAGTGGAGTGGTAGGCTGTGTTTCATTGGGGTCTATATTACAAGATCGAAACTTTAGTTAATCAAATAACTAAAGATCGATCTTGTAATATTGCAACCTGAAAATGTCAAAATGCCGTTTCAATCCAGGGAAACACTTCCCTTGGCCGTTATGTGGCTTATGCCCTTTTCTCTGATTTGGCGCGATCCCGGAGTGTGGGGGGCACAACCCCCCCCCCCACTTGATTTGGAATTTAAATTTTTTTAATACAGCACACTGTGATTGAAACTGTAGATTCATTTAAGGACCTGAGTATATGGGCAGATCCAGCTTTGAGTTTTTGTAATCATATCAACCAGTTGGTTAATGATTGTTACAAAACTGTAGATGTATAAAAAGATTTATAAAGTATAGGAATTCAGAAATGGTGAAATCTTTGTTATATTAGACTCAAACCTGAGTATGAAATAACAGTATGGAAACCTTATAAGAATATGAGCATGAGTAAACTGGAAAGAGTAGAGTAGAAATATTCAAAAGGCATCAGTGGATGTGACCATTTAACTTATTATAAATGACTAAAATATTGGAACTTGTACAGTGTTTTATAGACATTTAAAAGGAGACCTTTTTCAGATATATAGGGAGTTTAGAGCCAACCAACTCTGGTAATGTTTAGGGTTATCAAACGGTAGTAGAAACTCGTCAGATAACCTGTGTAGTGTGTTGTATAGGAATGAGAGGTATACTAATTGGTTGTCTGAAAGAGTGGCTGATGCATGGAATAGACTACCAAATTATATTAAAGTGAGCATTGGTTTAGATTTTTAAGGACAACCCGGTCACCTTTATCATGGGAATGGCCATTTTAGTACATTGTTAGGCTAGACAGGCATTATTGCCTGTGCCTGAAATATTTATGCATGCATATATGTAATTTCTGAGGGCTGATTGTCCTTCAGAAGTGACCAGATCGGGGGCAGAATATTGAGAGAAATGGATTTAATTTTGAATAAAGTGATTTATGTATGTAGAATGATGTTCTGGCATAGATAAGACTTCGGAAAGGAGTTGCAATTCATTTTGAGATGAAAAGTGAGCAAAAGTAGTGTAAATCAAATAACTTAAAGTATGGGAAATGTTTTAAGTTCTGATTGTAGTGTGGCTGCAGACATAAAAAGAAATGTGCAATGTGGCTAATCAAGCAAGCAGAATTTAAGATAAATAATTTTGCTAAAATATGTTCAATAAATGCAATTTCAATTGAAAATGTTTATGGCAGATTGAAGTTATAACAATTTAGTTGTCTAAAAGTATAATAAGAGCTAAGAATGTGCACAGGGTTAATAGTGACAGAAATGTAATTTTGTCAAGATCAGTCAGAAATTTGTGATAGAGAAGCTCAAAATTA
>NC_056745.1:286286236-286298736 GCF_019279795.1 Protopterus annectens | reverse complement strand
CAGGTACCACAAACAAATGTGCCCTTCTGTCTAGTGAAACAGTCTGACTCAAAGTTCCTTTGCAGTAATTCTTTGATATTAACCCCTCTTTTATACACCACTTTAGGACAGGGTCCTAATTTTTCTAGCAGGAGGGCATTACTTGAAACGAGATGCCAGTTTTTTTTGAAGAATTCTCCTGATATGGTGTGAGTTATGATTAAACATAGTCACAAAACGCAAACAGAAAGCAGCCTCTACATTAATTTCGTTAATAGTGTCATTTAAACAAGGGCTATTGTCAGTCGTGCTGGATCCTGCAGTTTCATGAGAGTGTGTAGATATTTGATTTTCAAAATTTAGAAGTGGTTTATAAAAACCTCCTAATCTCTTATTATCCACTTCCAAAATTAACTCATCAATTAAAGCAATAGGGTAACCACGATTTAGAAACAAATTTTTCAAAAAGTCACACACTGAATGAAAGTCTAAAAGACTACTACACATTTTTTTACTGCTCTGACCAACTGGCCCTTCACTATTGCACGTTTTTGTCTAAAAGGGTGAAAACTCGTAAAGTGCAAATAAGAATTGCAATAAGTGGCCTTCCTAAAAATCCTAGAACTAAATTTCTGAATGGATGTGTTTTTTATCAACTTTACATCAAGATAATCAATTTCCTCATTTGAAAAGACATATGTAAATTTTAAAAATGTCGTAGTGTTATTCAGCGAGTCAACAAATAACCTAGCCGATAGAGCATCACCCTTGAAAAGAATAAAGACATCATCTAAGAACCTTGTATAAAAACAAATGTTTTCCATATGTTCTGGTTTTGTGAAGATATTATGTCTTTCCCAATATGCCATAAACATATTTGTCACGCTGGTTCCGCAGGGTGAGCCCATGGCTACCCCTTGTTCCTGGAGATAGTAGTCTTTTTCAAAAATGAAAAAGTTAGATGACAAAGCACTGTCCAGAAGTTCAGTAATGATGTCAGTTTCATTTTTGGAAGCCTTTAGCTCATCCATAAAGAGACCAATCCATTCAATGGCTTCTTGATGGGGAATTGATGTGTATAAATCGACAATATCGGTAGTTAAAAAATTGAAAGAGTTATCAAATCCGACTCTATTGATGTTGTCTAAGAAGGACCAAGAATCTTTACAGATGCTCGGTATGGTCTTGATATATTTGGAAAGAAACTTATCTATCAATTTTGAACATGGGTATGTCATTGAAGATCTCCCGTCCACTAACGCCCGCATGGGGGGGTCTCTCAAATTTATCTGTGATTTTTGCCTGATGTCATTATCTTCCTTTTTATCTGTCCATGATTTTTGCATAATGCCCTTCATTTTGTCTCCTATTTTTACTCTATCCATCCCTCGTAAAACTTTGATTTTCTGGTAAGTCACTAATGATTACAGTCAGACACTCATGCTAGTTGAGTTTCATAGTCTGTCCTTTATTTTGTCAAGAAAATGTGTGCTAATGTAAACATGTTCTGTTAACAAATGGACACAGTACACTCAGCCCGTGAGCAGTATTAACATGATACTGTATTTACTTACCAAATAACACAGGAAAGAGAACCAGCCTTCTATTGTAGGAAGTGCAAGAAAGATCCAACTATGCTTCATCACAAAGTTAAGCATGATGATGCGAACACAGGGAGTACTGCCCTCATAAGTCTGAATATGCAGAGTTTGTGAGCAGGAAATAACTGTAAAATAAAGCAACAGATTGTCCAGTAAATTGGATTTGCAGAACAGGAAGCCATCCAGTTAAACCAGCAGAAACAGGGTGCAGTTTAGTGAAAAAAATAGTTGCACATGATCTTTAAGATGGGTAGGTTTAGGAGAGTGGCAGGCATTTGAGAAATCTGAAGACTTCTTTTTCTGCTTTTACTGTATTTGTGTTTTTTCCTACTTTATTTTGCTTTTGCGTCATTTTAAAAGTACTCAATTGTATTTATTACTGCTTGGTGTAACTTATTCTAAGCCTTTTAGTTTAAGCACTTGGGCTTTAGACCAGTTGTTTTACATTAGGAAGGTTTGTGGGCTGCACTGTGGTGGCAGGACAGGTAGCTTACATCCTTCTAAGTTGGGAACTGCTGATTGAGGGCTCAGTGTCTGTTATTCTAAAAGTGTATTAGTTCTGGTTTAAGCACCTGGGCTTCAGGCCAGTTATTTTACATTAAGAAGGTTCATGGTCTGCACTGTTGTGGGAGGAGAGGCTGGACTCTGCCCTTCTGAGCTGGGAATTTCTGGTTAAAGGCTTATAGTGCCTGCATATTTGAACTATTTCTTACTGTAATTGGTACACCTTGTTTGCTGTAGCATAGACTAGATCCAGGCCTGCTGAATCTAGTTTTGTTTGTATGCTTGTTATTTCCCTGAAAAGCTAATTCCACCTAAAACGCGGCTTTTCAGCGCTTCTGTGGATCCCTAGTGATATCTGCATTGCTTACTGTACTTATTTCCTTGTTTCACTTGAAAGAAAGTTACTGTTTGTTATTTTTGCATTTAAGTTACCTGGCACTTGCTCACTAAAGCAATTATATAAGTCAGCACTAAAAAATTAAAAGCACTACACCCTCACAAACTCCCCTGAGTACCTTGCTCCCCATTGGCCATTTTTTCAATTATAAAGAAATTCCCAATACTATTCTAGCATGTCCAAAGGTCAGTTGTCAATCTCCTCTCCAGTCCAGCTGGTGAATCTGGGAATCTTGAGGCAATGTTACAACTGCCTCATGTACACAGACAACCCTCTCCTCCTCCCAACAAATTCCAACACATGTGAGAGATGCAACCATATAGCCAAACTGGAGGCTAAGCTCTCGCAACTCAGTACTGACGTAACCAGTCAGGAGGAGAAGGAAACCACACTCACAAAAATTCCAGTCTCACATAGACCTACCATGACAGCAAACCAAACTCATAAACACACAAAAACATACTTGGAGGCTCTAAATAAAAATCTGCCTAAGCAGCAGAGACCTCCAAAGCAGACACCCAAGCAACCGCTACCTCAAAACAAAACACCTGCAACACATAGCTCACAAAGCCAGTGTGCCGAACAGTCACAGCCCTTAAGGCTAAACAACACACCTGATACACTTGTAATAGGTGACTCTATCATCAAGCACACTGACGTCCCACTCACCAGGCTGAACAAGGAGAAGGTCACGGTGAGCTGCCTGTCTGGCGCTAGGATCCGCCACATAACACAAGCACTCAGGTCACTCCAAGGCAAGTACAAATATGACTCAGTCATTGTCCATGCTGGTGTGAATGACCTGAGACATACCTCCCTGGACTACATGAAAAGAGACATAGAGGAGCTCTCTGAGCATGTAGCCCAGGCCGGTATGACCCTGACCTTGAGTAGCATCTTACCCTCACCAAGAATGATGCCACAGTATGAAGACAAGATTATCAATTTCAACAATTGGCTTAAGTATTGGTGTCATTCAAAGGAGATCCAATGCCTCTCAGCCTGGGATGACATGTTCGACAAGCCACGATGCTTCGCTAGGGATGGCTTGCACCTCTCACCCCTGGGCTTTTGGGTATTGGCAAAGGCTCTTGCTACCCCCATAGTGCCTTTTTTAGGCAAGGCTCAAAAGTCAAACCCACCTCCATAGGTATCACAAGGGATAAGAAACTAAGAGTAATGCTACTCAACGCCAGAAGTCTAAACCTCAAGATGCACGCACTCGAAACTCTCCTTAGCATGGAGAACATCGATATCTGTGCAGTAACTGAAACCTGGTTCAAGGCTCTCGAGAGCACCCCAGCACTACCAGGTTATACCTCATACCATGCTTTTCGGTCCCAAAACTTGGACCGAACCACGAAAGGAGGGGGAGTATCAATATTAGTCAAAGATACCCACACCTCCAGGTTGGTGGCACAGCACGAAGCATCAGAGACTATCCATGTGCAACTAACAGTGGGTAAAACTGCCTTCCAGCTTATAGCCTGCTATAGACCACCCTCCCAAACCCAAGAACCCCACTCGGCCTTCCTGAGAACACTGGAAAATATGAAGGTCTCTCCAAACACAGTTATATTGGGTGACTTCAACTACCCAACCATAGACTGGGAGCATTACTCTAGCTCCAACACCCTAGCCCAAAGGTTCCTAGAATTTATAAACTCAAATGCTGTGGAACAACTTGTTACCACTCCCGCAAGAGGGGAAAACATACTGGACCTGATCATCACCAACATGGGGACTCTATGCTCCAGACTAGAAGTGTATCCCTCACTGGTAAGATCAGACCATAAACTAATCTCACTGGATATTCACATCCCGACCCCACCCCATGCCCAGAAAACCACAGTGAAAAACTACTCTAAAGCAAATTTCACAACCGAGGTGGAATCATTCAAAGCCCCCGGTCCTGTGGATAATATGGCCCAGGCCGCAAAATCCTTTATAAACGTATTCTGTGAACACCTTCAGGAATGCATGGATCATGCAATCCAAAATAAAACCAAGACCCAATCCTCCAAAGGCAGATGTCCTGTCTGGTGGACCCCAGCCATAAACAAACTATACAATAGAAGGAGGAAGCTACTACATGATAGAGCAAAATCCCAAAAAGGGAAGGCATCTCTGATCAGTATTGGCAAAAAACTATGGGCACTCATAAAATCGTCTAAGGCCAGCTTCGAGAGAAAAATTGCACAGGACACTAAGGATAATCACAAGGCTTTCTTTAGTTATGTTAGGAACCTGGATGGGAATTTCCAGATATGCTCAGAATTAGTCCAAAATGACAAAAAATACACCAAACCCACAGACATTGCCAATATCCTAGCTGTTCAGTGCAAACTCCCCCCCCCTCCCCACCAAAGGGCAAATATCTATCCCAGCAGAGTGCTGCCCCCCTGACATCTCAGATGCTCAGGTAAGAGCTGCCCTCTCCAAAGCAAGAAACACAGCATCAATGGGACCAGACGGTGTCCCGGGCTGCATCCTACATGAACTCCAAGAAGAGCTAAACCCAAACCTAAAACTACTGTTCAATCTCAGCCTTACTACAGGATATGTACCCAGAGAGTGGCATACAGCAACAGTGGTCCCTCTCCACAAAGGTGGTGCCTCAACGGATCCTGGAAACTATCGCCCCATAAGTCTCACTAGTTTGGTCTGCAAAGCTATGGAAAGGATCATCACGGACCTTATAAATAAAGATATTGGGGACCTACAGACACTGGATCCTACCCAGTTCGGCTTTAAGGGCAGATCCTGCCTCTTAAACCTGGTCGATTTCTTTGAAACAGTCACCAAGGCCATTGACAAGGGGAAGGTAATCCACACAGCCTACCTGGACCTTGCAAAAGCCTTCGATACAGTACCCCACTCGGGCATTATAGATAAGCTCACCAGCTTAAATATAAACCTCTATGTCACTAGATGGGTTGCAAACTGGCTCAAGGACAGAACCCACATGGTTAGAATAGCTGGAGCCATGTCAGACTCCAAACCAGTTACAAGTGGCGTCCCACAAGGCTCAGTCCTGGGACCTCTCTTGTTCGGTATATATTTCTCGGAGGTGCAGGCCAACATGGAAGGACTGTGGCTGACCAAGTTCGCTGATGACTGCAAACTGGGCGCCATAATAGACTCTCCAGCCGACACAAGCATCCCCCAAAAGGGCCTCCTAGTAACAGACAACTGGTGCCAGAGCCATGGCCTCAAGCTAAATGCCAAAAAGTGTATAATCATCCCCTTTGGCAAAAACAAAGTGCCCACAAATTACCACATAGGTGGTAATCCATTAAGTACAGAAGAAGTAATTAGGGACCTGGGGACCCAAGTTGATGGCAATCTCTCATTTGACAACCATTTATATAGCCCACCTAATCATGAAGGGATTCGCATCTAGATCAGGGGAGGTCATCATGCCTCTTTACTCATCCCTCATCAGGCCCATAATTGAGTACAATGCCCCTTTTGGGATGTACCTTACCAGACACCTGCAGCAACTGGAAAGACCCCAAAAGTACCTCACCAAGAGGATCAAGAGGCTCAAACAGATGCCGTATGCTGCCCGGTTAAAGAAACTCCAGCTCTACTCAGTGGCATACCGCCTGCTCAGAGGCGATCTGTGCCTGACGTATAAAGCCATGTCCAACCTGGAATTAGTGGACATGCTGCACCTCAGAAAATCCAAATCCCATCGAGCTACGCGCTTGAGGGACTTGAACCTCAGCACTGAAATAAATAGGACATGCTGGAGGGACAGATTCATAACCCAGAGGCTCCCTTCACTCTGGAATAAAATCCCAGTCCAGGTTAGGCAGAGTCCCTCATTGACTCTCTTCAAGAGGAATCTTGATGAGTGGATGGGAGATCATAGGTTTACCCCGGGTATCACTTCTATGTCACTGTTAGACAGAGGCACAGTATACTAACCTCGAAAAAGGGCATAGCAAAATTAATTTAAAATGGGTGGTGAAAGCCATACACACACTGGCTAGGCTTATAAATGCCCTAGGGCAGATAGCCTCGTGTGAACCTATGTACTCATTAAGGGCAGGCAGCATTGCTCCCCCTGTTTAATATTTATGCTTCACACTTATCACAGTATATTTAGCCTAACCTACAATCAGTTTGTGCTGCTGGGTCACTGTGGTTGTTCGGCCATTTTTCTTGCCTGGTGATGCTGTCCCCCGATGTCCTGTAGGATGGGATTTCCCCTTCTGGATAATTTTGCTGTGCGGTGGCCATAGTGAATTCTGAGAAGTGTTTCAGTCTTGGGTTCCCGGGTGTCTTAGAGGGATTTTTTCCACTGTTAGGGTAGTGTGTAGTGGTAATAAACAGCAAAAGCTTTATAAAAAGTTATCATATCAGACAAAAGTCCATAATTTAATAAAATAAATGTATAAGCAATACTGAGTGTCTTAAGAACACTTCAAATCCATCACACCAAGTAAGCTCAATATAATTTTTCAATGGTGATCCTTTGACAACGTTCCCAGCCTGTATCCAAAAACAGGGGGAGTGAATGGGTAATGTCACTCCTGTAAAAGCACAGTAACGTTTATGTGAAGTACTTCAGATTTCTACAGTTTTCAACAGTTTGTATCAATACAGTTTAATAGACGTCTAAATCCGGTGAGACTGCATTGCAGGAAGGTGGAGCAGTTCCATAAATTCTCCAGAAAAGGTACAAGACGAAGTTGTAAGACTGAATCTGCCAGTTTTGCTGTACCAACTTCACAAGTGACTACAGAAACTTTTCAACCATCTACAGTAAAGCAGCTTGGCCATCTGCCTGTCTGTTGACTGGTAAGAAAATTATTCTGTGTTACATACAGTATGAATGCCATAGAGGTAATAATAATAACAGAATAAATGTATATACAGCATATTAGCAAATGTAAAACCTAATTAGGGAAAGTTAATAGTAAGGCATTATGCAAATGGATTGCAATTTGATAGTAAGGCATTATGCAAATGGATTATAATATTTGACTGGTATCTGAACTAAAATCATGTGTGGTATAAAAATGTTTATTGTGTGTACAATGTCATAAAAATACAGTGCATGACATTATCCAAAGGTTAGACTGTACAGACAAAAATTGTAAAGGTAAAGAACCAAGAAAAGTTAATATGTTGACATTATATTCAAATGTTAGACAGTTATGTTCTGTCACCAGATGTAAAAGGTTTATTTCAGAATTGCAACAACAGTCAAATCAGTTACTGATAAAAACTTGAGTACATTTTGTTACAAAGAAATGCAATAAACTTCTAAAAGACAGACGCAATGAGTTCAGGAAGCGGTTTATTTCAGAATTGCAACAACAGTCAAATCAGTTACTGATAAAACTTGAGTACATTTTGTTACAAAGAAATGCAATAAACTTCTAAAAGACAGACGCAATGAGTTCAGGAAGCGGTTTATTTCAGAATTGCAACAACAGTCAAATCAGTTACTGATAAAAACTTGAGTACATTTTGTTACAAAGAAATGCAATAAACTTCTAAAAGACAGACACAATGAGTTCAGGAAGCTTAGACAAGTTATACACACCTTTTCAAAAGTGCATAGGAGTTTCAAATTCAGCAGAACAGCTTACTAAAGAATATCAGAAAAACCATGCAACATCACAGGAAATTCAACAGCAGTTGCAGGATAAAGGAAATAAATTAGCTCAACTGACAAAGACTGGGAATTTCCTGCATACACAGTTAATCTGTGCAAAAGAAATATATTTTATAATATGTTTATGTTTTGAAAATGGTTAAGCATGCATGCTAGGATGGTAGGGACATGACATGCTTGTATAAAGATATACATATACAAGACAGACATGCATGTGTGTTCTTTTCATCTAGAGTACATTTGTTTACAATGCACAAAAGCAAAAGGCAGACAACAGCAAATATAAATAAACATATGTTATAATTGTATAGTAACACCAAACAGTTAAAGTTCTGAATTTTAAAAATAAATAAAATCACAGATGGTATTAGTCAAACAGTTTTTGTAAAATTAATGGCAGGACAGTTAAATAGATAAATAAATAAAAAATACTGAAATCCATGTAAGGTAATTGTAAAATAATGTCTTATGTTGTATAAATGCATAGTTATGCAAATCACACTCACATTAAAGGAAAAATGCCAAAAGAATTAACTATAGTTTACAGAGTATGAAATGTGAGTTCAGACCTTCCTAGACTGAATGAATAGTTACAGGAAATGTTGAAAAGATAAGATAAACAACAAGACTGATTGCCAGGCAAGTAGCTTGAGTTTTTCTAAAGCATCGTTGTTATTAAAACATACTTGTTAAAATGTTTACAAGCAACACTATTTAGTAATTGTCATAAAATGCCACAATTGTGCATAGATGTCACTGATAATCTGTTTGCAAGTAAATGTTAAAAGAGAAGAAAAAACCTCAGTTGCATCAAGTACAGCCAGCAAATGGGCTATAGTATATAAACAGTTCAAATCAATTGTGCAGGAGGGTGTAAATACCTACTAGAGGTAATATACAGTGAAAGCTTTATTTAGTAACCTAATAAAATAAGTGTGTAACCAAAGTGTTGGGCTGACATACATTCTATTCTCACAGCATAAAGCAGGTAAATAGTACTACAGGGGGAGGGGTACTTTCTCAGTTTTACACTGACTGTATAAGCAGTACTGCACAAGGGTCTGAAATAAAGCTACAGAAAAAAATAAACAAGGGTCTGAAATAAAGCTACAGAAAAAATAAACAACAAGGGTCTGAAATAAAGCTACAGAAAAAATAAACAACAAGGGTCTGAAATAAAGCTACAGAAAAAATAAACAACAAGGGTCTGAAATAAAGCTACAGAAAAATAAACAACAAGGGTCTGAAATAAAGCTACAGAAAAAATAAACAACAAGGGTATGAAATAAAGCTATAGAAAAAATAAACAACAAGGGTCTGAAATAAAGCTACAGAAAAAATAAACAATTAGGGTCTAAAATAAAGCTACAGGAAGAAATATCTCATTCCTTCTTGACAATACTCTTTTATGGGGGGAAAAACAGGTATTAGTGTATTAGAAATACTGGAAAACTGGATTAAACCTGACAGGATACGATATTTTACAAGTTGTTAATAGCTATCATAATGGTTATTATTGTATTGTGTAGAATTAAATTGTATTTACAACCTATTAAATTGTAAAGCTATATAAGAGATGGTTTAAAAAACAACAGATGGTTTAAAATTGCTTTATTAAAGCTATACAAGAGAGAATAAAGATATGCAAAATGCATAAATGTTTCTAATAACAAGAATGGTCACTATTTCAATATGTTTTTGACAAAACAATGTTGGTATAAAAAAGCATGAATATTTTTAATTGCTGAGTATGTAGTTTAAAATAACATGACATATGCATTTGGTGCCAGTTCCGCTAGATATTTCTAGAGAGACATAAACATTTTCCAAGATTTTGCTCAATGTTAATGTTATTAAATTTGTAAGATTAGACTAAATGTACTTTACAGTCTTTGTATGTGCAAATGTAGAAAATTTCAGTACAAATGATAGTCTTTGTATGTACAAATGCAGAAAAATTCAGTACAAATGAAATTAATGTCTAGTAATGAATATGTGTGAAAAAAACATATTTAAAGAAAAAATGGGTCCAGGATACCTACTAGATTGAAATGCATGAACAGCAAACAGTCTGTGTAAATACATACTGTACAGGATTTGTCAAGTTGTAATATCACTGGTTTTACCCCAGTAAAATAATTGCTTTCAGATATTTATTATCTAAGCCCAGTTCAGTATACAACCAAGATGTTAATGAGCAGTTCGAAGACATGATCACATGTTATGGTTAAAATGACATTGAAACTGTATATTTTCAGCAGTGTATAAATGTTTGCAGTAGCACATAGTTATTATCTCTTATAGTTAATTCAACAGTTGCAAAGAGTTAATGAAACAGTTCTAAGTCATAAATGAAATTCTATGATTGCAAAATAATAAATTGATCAAGTTAAACTAAAGCAGACACAGCTCATAACTGATAAAATATTTTCACAGAATGATCTGCAAAAGAAAAAGTTGTTAAATACATTCAGGTTTGGTAGTAATACATGTTTTCATTGTATTAACTATGTAAAATTGCATTTTGACTTGTATCAAAAAAGACTAAAGGTTTTATTTCTTAATGTGTTTTTTTGTATAGAATGTTTTGAGTATGTTTAAAAACAGAGGGAATTGTTAGATATTATGAATATAAGGCTGAAATTAATTCTGTTGCAAATATGCTGAAAGAAAAAGTTTGCTTGAATATATGTATAGAGTTTACAATGTGCATTTATACTATATGTATAACAGACAGACTTCTCTTCACAGCATCAGAACATGCCCAACAAAGCAATACTGGAAAACAAGCATTACATGATTTTTCTCATATTTGTAGAACAAATATCTATTAACAGACATCATTTTTTATAAATTCAGCAATACGTGATGTTTTTCCAGTAGGAACAGCTTATACAGATGTTTCCTTTCAGAATGGCATCCTCACATCAGCAAGAGTGCTTAAATCACAAAAGGACAATAGAAAAGTCTAAAAACAGACATTATGTGACTTCCCACATAAGGCCAGAAAACATACCAAGGAGGAAATATGTGCGTGACTAGCTCTGTATATAGCTATTGTAGTAATTCAGTTATGTGAGAGAAGGACAAGAGAGAGGTATTTTGTAGAAGTCATCATTCATATCTGTAATGAAGGAAAACTTTGTAAATATATGCTACAAATCTGACAGACTACGTGTGGTTTGTTATAAAATAAGTTATCTGTAACTGTGCTTATAGCTGCAAAATATATTTCTTCATCGGTGTGCAATTTGAAAGGCTTGGTGCTTTAAACAGACTACAGATGGAGTCATGCACAGCTATGTGTCTCTGATTCAGCAGTAAACAGCACAGCAATACTGAGTGTCTTAAGAACACTTCAAATCCATCACACCAAGCAAGCAAGCATGCAGCAAGTAAGCTCAATATAATTTTTCAGTGTGTTTCTTAGCTGATGCTTTTGTGTAGTTGTTTCCCTGTTTGTTGAATTCAATATAACTAGCCTCCCAAGTCAGGCAGTTAGTGCAGAGCATTAAAGCTTTGAGCTGTTAACAAGTTGCTTTCTTTAGTACTAATTTATTTGGCCTCTATTTGCCTGCACTGTGACTCTGAACTTATTTAACCAGACACTGCTCTGAGGCAATTACAAGTTTGGGTTAGGCTCCTTAATGCTGTCTTGGATCTTATATCTGTGAACTGTCAGTCAGTAAGTCCCTGAAATTGTGTTATAGCAAAGTAAGCCATTTAAAACATATTATGTAATATTTGTGTGTTGTAAAACTGGGGACTTGGTGCCGTGCATGCAGTGTCACCCTGAGCAAGTTCCTTAACTCCATGTGTTTCAGGGACTTTATATAAGAGGAGTCATAAGTGTTTTAGTGGTGGCTAAATAGGACTAGTTGCCTAAATTGGGGGGGGCATTGATGACAATTCATGTGTCCTTTGTTTCCAGAAATCCCTTGTATTGGTTTGAAGACATGGTCTTGTCCTAGAAATGCAGAAACATCCCTACACCTGCTTGGCAGTTCAGGCATCTAGATTAATGCCCAAGCAAAGCTGTGAGTGCTGTTAAGTAGAAAATGTGGCGGTCTGCAGTGGGTTGACTTTCAGATGATCTCTGGATGACAGTGACATTATCTCATGTTGTGGTATATGGGAGTGAAGAGTTAATAATATTATAGACCTGGTAAATAAACTTCTTGTATATAAGGCAGTTCACAGTTTTTGTCAAGTTTTCTAACTCTAAATTGAGTTTATTCGGCAGCAACCCTAGTACTTGTTAGATAGAAAGTGATTTGAGTTGCCAGTGTTATGTACTGTTATAAAAGTTATATACTGTATCAGGAGCTTTTCTCCCTGGGCCTCTGCTGAAAAAGGACCTGTGTCCATTCTGACTTTCCCAGTAAAC
>NC_056745.1:286268736-286281236 GCF_019279795.1 Protopterus annectens | reverse complement strand
TTCAGACAGGGCTCTCCCACCAGGGCCTCCATATCCTCCTGATCTTCCAGGGCTCTCTTTCCTATAGATATGGACAGGATGATGCTGGCCTTTCCTGAAAGCTCAGATAGAGTTGGGGCTTCTGGATTTCCCAGCCCACAGGTCGGGAATCTAGTCACCCACTTCCCATTTAACCTACCATTAGATTGGATTCTCAGGGACTGATGAGCGTGGTAGAGGCCAGGGGAGTATCGGGGCCCAGTTTGGTCCCTACCCAATCGGGATCTGCATTTGGTGAGGTTCTTATCTCCCCCCAGGACAGACTATCCTTCCAGGCGGAGCTACTGACCCGGGGTCCATGGGTTTGGATTTGGGTCCAGGCTTTTTGGACCAGTCTCTGCCTCTGGGCGCTTTGGCTTTCGACAGCTCTGGTCCGGTGCTGTGGTGTTATTGGCAGGAGAGGGGGACGGGACCCCTCCAGTGTTTCCGCTTTCCCGGGTGGTGAAAAGATCCTTCTCTGCTGTCAGAGCTGCCTCCCCTGCCCACGGTCATTCTACCCAGCCTCATTATCTGAGTGGACCTCCTCATCCTGCTTCCGGTCAGCCCATCCAGTCTAGCCTCCAGGGGGGGTGCCTCCTCCATAGGGGTCCCCTTCTGTTCTGAGTCTTCCCCGCAGCCTCTGGCAGAGGAAGTTCCCGGGAAGAGGACATGTTAGATGAGACATCTAGACTCCCCCATGGAGTCCTTAACAGAAGATATGGATGCTGATGAAGGGGATGGGTCCCCAAGATCTCCAGTCCCCATCCTCTGAGTAAACAGTTTTTCTGGAGGCTTTCGGTACAGGCCCATCTACCTCTTGGGTGTCCCACCCCACTGATCCTCTTATTAATGTCATGGCCAGCAGGACTTAGAAGGAGCCAGATACCTTGGAGCCAGTGCCTAAGAAAGCGGACAAACTTCTCATCCCCCCCCCCCCCCCCCCAGCAAGATAAAACCTTCTGGTCTAAGGTGGTCCCAGTTGATGCTGGTATGGTGGCCACTGCCACCAAAAAGGAATTGTCATAGCAGAATTCTTCTGTCCATCCTCGCAATCGCGAATCGAGAGCTCTGGACAGATTTGGAAAGCGGGTCTTCGCTTCGGCTTCCTTTAGCCTGCGAGCCTTAAATTATCTTGCGCATTTCACCCGTCTCCAGAGGGATTTGTTTAAGGAACTGTCAACTTCCCTCTCTGGGTCCATGTCT
The DNA here is from genome assembly GCF_019279795.1 of Protopterus annectens. Lineage (NCBI taxonomy): Eukaryota > Metazoa > Chordata > Ceratodontiformes > Protopteridae > Protopterus > Protopterus annectens. The sequence continues at coordinate 286,280,015 of NC_056745.1, read as the reverse complement.
GAGGAGGAATTTAAGGTGATTTCTCCCAAACTGTCCACTTTTCATTCGGTTGCCAAGTCATCTATGAGCCTAATTTCCGGTGCTGTGGAAGAGTCCTCATGGGCGGTGGATTTAGGCATCGCCATTAGGTGTCATGCCTGGCTGCGCCTAAGCAGGTTTGCAGAGGCTTTCAAGGCGCCATTTATTAATGCCCCCTTTGATGGGTCCACTCTCTTTGGTCTCAGCATGAAAGAGGTGTTCATCTGCGGTGAACAGGAAGTGAAGACATTGTCTGCTGTCAGGATCAGATTTTCTGCTTCTCAAAGGTCCTTTTCTAAGACTCCGAAGGGGAATGAAAAAATTTGGTTTCGGAAGGCGCAGACATTCTTCCAGGATGTTCAGGATGATTCCTCTTCCAGGGGACGGGGAAGAGGTTTCAACAGCAGACGTCTCCCCAGGGGCAGAGGAGGCACGCAGAATGAAGGTTCCAGGGATCCCTTCTCTGAGAAACCTTTTCAGCGTCCCTCAGACACTGCCCGACTGTCCTTCCCTGGAGGCAGTTGGAGGTCGGTTATCTTTGCACCCTCTTGCCTGGGCAGGCGTCACAAATGATCAGTGGGTGCTAACAATTATATCCAGGGGCTATTGCATTCCCTTTTTGGAAGTCCCCTCGAAAACCAATACTCTTCCAGACATGCCACCCAGTCAGAAAGAGTTGGCCCAACAGGAGGTTGTGAACCTTCTTTGAAAAAGAGCCATCCAAGAGGTCCCTGCAGGGCAGACAGGATCTGGAACTTATTCCTTCTTCTTTTTAGTTCCAAAGAGAACTGGGGGACCCATGTTGTATTCTGGACCTCAGTCGTATGAACCTGTTCGTACGGAAGTCGAAGTTTCGGATGGTCCCTGTGCAGTCGATTGTGCCCCTTTTGCAACGCAACTACTGGATGCGCTCAATGGACTTTCAGGACATGTGCTACCTTATAAAGATGGCTCGACAGTCCAGGTCGTCTCTCTGCTTTTGCTTGAGAGCCAATCACTTTCAGTTCGGGGCCCTGCCCTTTGGCCTCACCTCAGTCCCCCGGGTGTTCACCAAATGCATGGCAGTGGTGGCAGCTCATCTCCGGCTGCAGAGAATCCAGGTGTTTCCCTGTTTGAACGATAGGCTCCTAATAGCCTCTATAAAGCATCAACTGTTGGACAACATTCATACCTTACTTTCCCTGTACCATCAGTTGGGAATTACAGTAAACATGGCCAAGTCTTCCTTGATTCCTACCCAAAGTTTGGAGTTCATAGGCAGTCTGTTGGATACCACCATGCAGGTCACAGCCTTTCCTCTTCGCCGAGTGTCTCTGATTTGCGCCTCGGTTCATGTTCTGCTGGAGCAAGCATGTCCTCCGGCTTCACACATTCTCAAGGCTCTAGGGTCCAAGTCGGCTGCCACTTGCTTAGTTCCGATGGCTCGATACCACGAGGATTCTTCAGTGGACCTTTGCAGTTCAGTGGTTAACGTTTCTGCATCCCCTGTCATTCACAGTTCATCTCACCCCAGTGTGTCGAAAGCATCTTCTGTGGTGGATTCGCTCACTGGACTTTCTGGTAGGCAGGTCATTTTCTCCATCAGTTCCCACGGCCATGGTGACCTCGTAATGAGGTGCACTTGAGATGTATGTTCAGACCTTTTCTCCAACAGACTCGGTGGCTGCTAAGTTAGTATTGGACAAGAAAATTCAGATTATTTTGACATCAGTGCCAAGGCCCTTGAACTAAAGTGTGACTGTACTCCCATGGTGTTCCATTTTGATTACAAGAAGTTTGAGCTTTTTTTTTATCCCTCTGCAGAAGTTTTGAGGAGTCTTTGCCACCCAGTTACTCTGCTAGGGATATACTCTCTCCTGCCACATTTACATCTCAGATTATGATACTAGATTTTACTTCATTCACACCTGCACCAGAATAGCCAGGTTTAACAGGTGTATGTTGCTGATGCTAATGCATAAACTTATGTCAACCAATGAAACATTGCAATTGATCGAAGCATCCACAAGAATAGAAAGATGGGAACTAAACACTTGCGACAATTTTTAATAACTCCAAGTACCTACTTTGATATCCCACATCTGTCCTTATCTCTTATGTGAACGCTGTCAGCTTCAGCCTCTGGCTTTTCCTTCAGCCGCAGTGCTTTGGTATTGATGGGAGCAGCAATGTTTTCAGTACAGACTGTCTGGGATTTATTGCTTTAATGGCTGGGGCCTTGTATGGGTTTGCTTTGTGGCCAGTACAACATTGATTGAGTCAGCATACGCATAGTTTTGACGTCATTCTCTTTTACAGCTCCAGTGATCTCTGTTACTTGATGAAATGCATTGCTGATACTTGGACAAGACAATAGGAATGAAACCCTGTAGCACTTCCCCACCCCCTTGATTTTTGTAGGACGTTGTCATCTTCTTCAAATTCAACTTCACATCAGGTAAAAGTAAGGCATTTTGACTTTTCTGCAGAGTCCCCTACAAATGGAGAAGGAGGACAGATGTGGACATGAGCAAAATAAACAACAGTCTGTAAAGAACCACAGCATCTAGAGTACTTTTTAGAAGCTGTTTGAGATCTCTGTAGCTTTCTGACAGCTTTGGTCCACTTATGGTGGTGGGGGTGAGGGGGCAAGAGCAGCCCTGAGACCATATTTGACTGTTAACTTGTGGAGGGGTTTTCCTTACATCTTTCTACTTGGAAGTACTTCACAACCGGTGAGTGAAGATGGTTATTTCTATATATCACTTATGTAGTTATGTAATTGTCCCAGTTCCCTCCCATTCAGGATATTCCTCCCCATCAGAAAAGAGTAGCCTAAGAAGGTGTACTAAAAGCTTTCTAGGAGGTTCCTGTCAGACCAGAATGGATTTGAATACTATTCCAGGTTCTTTCTAGTGCCAAAAAGACAAAGCAACTCTGGGTAGTTTTGGATTTAAACAGCATAGTACATTCTTCTCTAATCTCTGTGCAGTCAATAATTTCAAGTGTAGCAGAAAAAGTTTGGATGTGTTCTGTGGACATCCAGTTGCCTGCCACCAGCTAAAACTCGAGCAGTCCAGGATTTCCCTGAGCTTCCAAGCTGGAATGAGTGCATATCTGTTCTGGACTCAACCGTTTGCCTTTGCTCTAACTCCCTGGGTGATCATCAGATGCATTGTTGTGGTGCAGTCATATCTGCAGGAAGCCAAAATGTTCTTGTATGTGAATGACTGCCTCATCCATAACCCACTTGGTGTTGCTAAGGGAGTCTCTGATTGCATTATTCCAGTCTTTGGGAATAACAGTGACTGTAGTAAAATGTCTGCTGTAATCTACTTATCTTCTAATTTTTTATAGCTTGCAGCCTGAGCACATTATAGAAAGCAAAACACCCCATGGACAGAGGTCTGGCCTTATAATTGAAGGTTTCTGTTCTTTAGTCATCCCCTGCAACAGCTTACTGTTGTCTTAACGTACTGGGTCTCATGGCAGTAGTCATATCCTTGCTTCCACATCCAGAATTCTGTGAAAGAGTTCTCCAATGGACCCTGTGGGGCCAGTAGTCTCAGAATGGGGATCTGTTAAAATACCAGGTAAGCCCATCTTAGATCTGCATGTGACATTTGTCATGGTGGATGGTATGCTGATGATCTCTCCTGGTGGTAACTTCCTTGTCTTTCTGTAACAACGGCAGCAACAGATGAATTGATGGTGGGGTATGGGGCATTGCAGAGGCCAGACAGTTCTTGGTTGCTGGATGTCATTGAAATTTTCCTTGCACATCACTATACTGGAAATGAGAGCAATCCTCCTAGCTATCCTAGGTTGGATACTTTAACCATATAATTGGACAACGTGGCAGTTATATGGCATATCAAACAGGCGGGGGGGGGTGGGGTGCTGAATGTTATAATAGTGTGGAAATGGACTATACCATACAACTGCTTTCTTGTTGTCCAATTTGCTGGAGAGTCCTATTCATTCACAGACAAGCTGTGCAGGTGCCTGTGGCTACTATACAGTGAGTGGTTCCTCACCTCCTTGATGACAAGGAAGATCTCAAAATGGGGAGCTTTGCCACTATCTGTTCGTTCTCTGACCAACACAAAGTAGGGACTTCTCCCTCATTCCATCACTGGTGAAACCTCTGATTGATATTCTAGCATACAAATGGGTGGTTGGACTACTTTACACTTACCTTATTTCCTCTAATGAAGAAATTTATACGCAAATCAAAATTTCTCAAGAGCAGGGTCATCCTTATAGCATTCTCTTGGCCCTGGCTGATGGGGTTCCTTCTTTTCTACCCCTTAGAAGTCCCTGTTATTGAAACCAACAATTCATCTCCTATCCCATTCATCAGGCAAATCTCAATTGTGGCATACCGGCACTCAGTGTAGAAGGATAAATCCTGGCTATGGCCCAGTTGATCTGAGTTCAGTTAGTGGCATGATGCTTGATGGCACTGTATGGGGAAGATGAGCATGCCCATCCTTGGAGGGAGGGGAGATTGGGCCAATGCAAGATGCATACAACCCCGATCCCTAAGAGGACGGATGGTGGTAGTGGTATGGTGGGTATTCTGTTAGTGGCTTATAACTCGCTAAGCTACTTCTTAGTAGTAGCCCTGAGTAGCAAATACATGGGGAACGTACAATCTCAAGGAGAAGACACTGTTGAGAGTCCCTGTGGCAATGTACACAGTCAGTCTCCCACTGCCAGTGGTGGGGTAAGGGGCATACACACACAATGCTGTCATTTCCAGGATGGTGGTGACAGTTGCTGTAGTGGATCTGGAGATTTCCAGCCTTTAGAGAAAATTGGGCTTGAGTTTGGTAGGCGACTGCCTGCTGACCACTAAGCAAAGAGGAGACATTTCCAAAAAAATTACATCATGTTGATAGAGAGATGGCTGATTTTCCAAAACTAATACTCCAAAACCAGACTGTTGAAACCACTTTAAGTGAACATCAGAGTGAAGCTTATTTATTTTATTTTTGCAGGGAGCCTTCTGGAGAGACCCCACGATTTATTCTGGAGTTGTACAGCAGTGGAGAAATAGAAAACTCCATTACACTGCAAGTTTATCAGCATTTTGCTTAGAGTATTCAAACTATTGTCAAAGTCCCAGAAATAACTCCCTGCAGCTCACTATTTTTTTCCCACTTCAGTAGTTGCCAGTAACTCTCAGGTAAAGTGATCATTTGTTATGAATGGGGAATTTACTACCTAATTCATGGTTTGTCACCAAAGAATGTCATGATCAGTTGCTGTAAAACAGGGAAGAAAATATAGCATTGCTGAAAAGAATTTAAGGCATTACAGTTGAACGTTAACTTGCAGACCATGGCATACTACATAAATGACTATAGGTGTCATCAGCTGGCTTCACATAGACTTTTCACAAGGCAATAAACTGGGTAATCTTTAATTTGGCAGCAGTATGTTAGGGATATCTACTTTATCAATATATATAAATAATCTGCAGAGAGTATAACTTTAATTTGTTCTGTGTAGTCCATCAGTTGCTACATGTACAGCAATTAACAATGCTTTAAATTGTCTTACTCCATTGTTGAGAGGTCTTCATACTTATCCCTCCATTCCATTTTTCAAATATTTTGATGCTTAAATCTCTTATTACTGAGATCCTCATTAAGCTAAAAGGAATTTCTTGTCACTTACCCATGTTGAGATCCACATCTACTGTAATGTACTAAGAATGTGTACTCTTTGCAGTAGTCACAGGAAAGTCGATCTCTGCCTGAGAACTGAAACAGTTGTGAAGGCTGCCAGCCCAGATACCTAGAATTTTGTAAATAATTCTGTTGTTTGTAAATGGTAATAAGGTTTGTATGCTTGTCTTACAAATGTAAAACAACTATATTTTATGTTAAACTGTATGTTATGTGCTGAGCTTCAGCAATGTAACCACAGTGTACCCTACTGAAAAAGAACAGAGTTAACTTGCAAACTTTAAGAAAATAAGTGAATTGTTTACGATGGTGTTTATCTCAGCTAGGAGACAGAATGTCTGCAGCTAGAGATTCTTTCTATTTTCTGGAAACAGAAATAATTACAGGTATCAAAGGTAAAAGTGTGCAACTGTTTTACAACTTTCAGTTCCAGGCCAACTTCTAAGAGATGATAATTTTTTACACAGAGGTGCTAAAATTTTAAGTTTGTGTTAGCCTGGAAACTGAAGGCAGATGTGTCAAATGGTGATGTCATCCAGCTAACCCAGCAGTAGTCTGTGCATTTTGTATTTGTCTTTGGATCTGACAACATTCACGTTTGATTTCTCGGCTGGAGTGCTTTCTGTGTGGAGTCTGCATGTCTTCCCCGTGGTTGAGTGACCTATAAAGACGTGCCGGTAGGTGCATGTGTGAATGGGTGTGCCTTCTTTGAAGGTCAGGCATCGGGCTGGCAACTCGGCACCTTAAAAATCCACTCCCAATTATTAGCGGACCGGAGTTCCGCTGTGGCGACCCCTAACCGGGAAAAGCCGAAAGACACTGCTTTGGATCTGACAAGATCCTCTCAGCAGCACTTACCTTGCTAATAGTAAGTACTAGATTACAGTGATTTCTCTTAGAGATAGATAGGAATATAGCAAGATTAGTTTATATGTTTTCTGTATTTATGTGAGATTCTCCTGCAATGTTGTTTTTAAGTATTTCCTGTGATTCTGAACTCTGTTATCACTGTGCTGAGTTACTGAGTATTGTCTTGTGCTTTTATTATTTATTATTAAATATATTTAAACTTTTTAATTGTGACTGATTTGTTTAGAGATATTTAAGCTCTTAAAGTACTTGCATATGTATGTGGTGCCACTGTATGGACTACTCCTAAATAGCCTTAAAAGTTTTGGTCACACTTACCATTTGGATAACAGTAACATTACACAATGGAATTGGTCACCCTTTGTGAGGGCTTTATAGTAGCTGATAAGTAGTGGTTGGTGGCAGTGATGTCTCCTTATAGTCTGGGCAGAAGGGGGCATAGCTAGTGAACCTGTGCCAGCCTTCCCCAGGAGTGTCTGTGTGTTTGTATACAAATCAAATCTCAAAGTGTGCGTGTGTCAGCTACTTGGGCAGGGACACGAAGCACTGGTTGAACAGGAAGTGTGCTGGAGGTTTTGGCTTGACCACTCTGCTGAGATCTTAACCCTGTAGCTCTGCCAGTGGGGAATCATACTGGGGATCTGGAGAGAATGGGAGAAACCAGCCCCAGACTGACTGTGATCTCTGTATGCTCTTAAGGGAAATTGTACTTTATTGTGTGTGTACTTGTCATCCTCCCAATGTGCACATCCCTCACTGTTAGTGGTGAGGATTGAGGCTCCTTGATTACTGGGCCAGTGCAGTGGTGTCACATATTAATGTTTGGTAGTGGTGGGATAGCCACATCACATATTAATTTGTTGATAATGGTGAGATAGCCACATCACATATTAATTGGCTTGTGTTTGTGAATATTGAATTCCTGTAGCCTGTGTATAGTGATCACTGAAAGTGCTTGTACTCTAAATCAACCACACCGTGAACATTCAGAGTTCATATCACAATTGTTTTATTTCTTTTGTTAGCTTAGTCAGGGAGAGCAGGCAAGCATGTCAGCAGAGGAGTATGGCAAGCTGACAAAGAGTCAGTTGGCTGCGATGTGCCAGGCTAAAGGACTGGTGCATGCCAACTTGACTAAAGCAGACATGATTGTAGCTTTAGTCACAGCTACATCAGAGAATAGCAACTAGGAGGGCACTCAGGCTGGCCGTGGAGATGTACAACTCTCAGAAAATGGGCAACTCAGCCTTTCCACATAGGACTTAAAAAATCTATCTGGAGTCAGACACTTGAGTTGGAGGCCAGGCATTTGGAAATAGAAGAAGCAGAGAGACTGAGGCATCTAGAAACTGAGGAAAATGAGAAACTGCAATGTCTGGATGCTGAGGAGAAGGAGAGGCAGAGGCAACATGAAAAGGGTTTGCTGACTGTTTGCCAGAGTCATGGAGGTAATGGGGAAGAGAGTGACCGAACCCTTGAAGCAACAAAGGTTAGTAAATTTCTTCCACAATTTACAAAGGGGGATAATTTAGATAGTCTCATTCTTATGTTTGAGAGGGTATGTAAACAGTATGATGAACAAGGGCTCTGAGTATGGTTCCTGACCCCCTTACTCCATGGTAAAGCTGTAACTGTTCTTTCCAAACTGTCTGATAATGACTGCTTAAATTATAATGTACAGATTTGTTTGCTAGATTTTTTTAAGTTAACACCTGAAGCTTATAGGAAAAAGTTTTGCGAGCACACACATTTTCATCTGCCTTGTCTATTGAGTATGTTGCTGAACTAAGCACTTATTTTCATAGGTGGGTGAGTGGATGTCAGGTCACCACTTTTGAAGGGTTGGCAGACCTTTTGGTGAGGGAACAAGCCCTTAGCATTTTGCCTGAAGACATGAGAATCTAGTTAGCTGATAGACAATGTGCTACTGTAGATGAGTTGGGGAAGAAGAGAGACCTATACCTAGCAAGCAGGGCATCACTGCACAGGAAAGGGACACCCAGTGCTACTCATGGATCTAAAGGAACCCATGGTGGGCAGCCCAGACTGCTCCAACAGAGTCTGTCAGTAGCAGGGGAAGCCACTAGTCCAGGTACACATCCAGGACCTAGGGTTAAATATTTTAAATGCAACCAGTGGGACCATGTAGCAAATAGGTGTCCACAGAGGCAAAGTGGGGAACAAAAGGTGGGAGAGCCTGTAAGTGAGTGACAAAATGCCAACAGTAGATTGTCTTGAGACGACAAGGGTACCAAACTACCACCCTGCAGATGTCCTGATAGGGAATGATTTTGGTAATGCAGTACTGTGTGTTCATGCAGTTAGGCTTGGAGACGAGCATGTGGGTCTGGTAGCCTGGGGGAGACCCAGACAGAGACCGCACACTTGCAGCCAAGACTGGTGAAGTGGTTACTTCAGGGAGGAAGCTACCCTGTAGCAGTGAGACTGAATGTAAGCCACAGCTGCTTGTGGATACTGATGTTCCCTTGGACAGAGTGACTGCAAGGGCAGAGGTGAGTAGTAGTACCCAGGCTGACTGTGAGGCACCACTGTCACTGGATACCAGACTTCCTGTGGAAGGGGAACTGGGATAGGTTACAATGAGAGAGTTGAGACAGGCTCACCTCTCAGACCCTACATTACAAGGCCTGAGGGAGGTAGCTAGTGAGGCACCTGATTTTCAAGGGAAGAGTGAATCTGTATACTGGGACAAAGAGTTGTTGTATAGATAGTGGACCCCTGAGGGAGGGGTAGAAGGTAAGAGAATACAGCAGTTGGTTGTGCCCAGAGCCTACTTTCTGATGCTTCTAGCCATAACCCATGATATTTCCTTTGCAGGTCATATGGGCATAAAATGTACAAAGAGACGCATTATGCATAATTTGTATTGACCTGGGATTTCCAGAGATGTAACGGGGTACTTCAGGAGCTGTGAGCAGTACCAAAGGGTAGGCAAGGCAGGAGATGCCTTTGCCTGTGATTGAGGAGCCATTTCAGAGGTAGCTATGGATATTGTGGGGCCTGAGTACCCCAAGTTCCACAGGGAAAAAGTATATCCTAGTGGTTGTAGATTGTTACCAGATACCCGGAGGCAGTGACTCCATCCTCCATTGAGGCAAATAAAGGTGGCAAATGCTTTAGAGATTTTCAGCAGGGTAGGTTTCCTAAAAGAAATACTGACTGACCGAGGTGCCAGTTTAATGTCAGACCTGCTGGCTTGTCTGTGGAAGTACTGTGGGGTGAAGCACCTAAAGACCACCCCCTACCATCCTCAGACTAATGGTCTTGTTGAGAGGTTGAACTCTACACTCGACCATGCTAAGGACATTTGCAGACCAGTTTGAGGCACTGGGACAAATATTTGCCCCATCTGTTATTTACTTACTGCTTTCACCCTTTTAGTTGTATGGACATAGGGTGAGGGGACCTCTAGATTTAATTTGAGATGAGTGGGAGGGTGAGTGTGAATCTCACAAGGAGTCTGTTGTGGCATATGTCCTAAACCTCAGAAGAAGGATCAGGGAACTCATGGCCTTGGCCCAGGATAACCTTGCCGTAGCCCAACAGCAAAATAGTCTGGTGTGACAGGAATGCTCGAGCTAGAGAGTATGCTGTAGGGCAGCAGATAATGGTTCTTATTCCTGTCAGACACAAGAAGCTGCAGGCAGATTGGGAGGGACCCTACAAGGTGGTAAGAAAGGTAAGTGATGTTAACTACATGGTGGATCTGCTAGGCAGGCAGCAGGGGCACAAATTGTACTATGTTAACATGATGAAACCTTACTATGGTAGGGAGGCCCTTGTGCTGAGTATTTGCAGTGTATTGCAGGAGAAGTCTGAGGAAGATCTGATGAATGATCTCAGTGAGGCTCGGACTGACACCTCAGTGTAAGGGGTAGCAATGTCCCAGCAGCTATTTCCTACCCAGGTTCGAGAAATCCGAGCAGTGTTACAAGAGTTTGGGGACATTTCACGGGGAAACCAGGGTGCACCCACCTAGTGTAGCACCATATGGATACAGGACCCCAAAGGCCTATTAAGCAGGCCCCTTATAGGGTGTTTGAGAATCTCAAACAGACTCTGAGGGGGGAGATGCAGGAAATGTTGGAATGAAGGGTAATTCAGGAGTCCAGCAGTCTCTGGGCCTCCCCAGTGGTGCTGTAACCAAAGAAGGATGGCAGCACTAGGTTGTGTGTGGACTACAGGAAACTGAAGAGTCACCGAGAGTCAGATGCTTACCCCATGCCTAGGACAGTTGAAGCCCTAGAGCAGCTGGATGGGGCCAAGTATCTTACCACCAGTGATCTTACTAAGGGTTAGTGGCAAGTGCCCTTGACTCCCAATCCCAGTGGGAGGTCAGCCTTTGTGACTCCTTTTGGCTTGTATGATTTCACAAAGATGCCCTTTGGGACGAAAAATGCCCCAGCAACTTTCCAGAGGCTGGTAGATCATATCCTAGCAGGAGCAGGGGATTTTGCCCTTGCTTACCTAGATGATATTGCCATCTACAGCCATTCCTGGCAAGAGCACCTTCTGCATGTCGGGTAGGTACTGGGCAGACTACAGAGGGCAGGGTCTACCATTAAGCTCAGCAAATGACAGGTGGGTGTGGCAGAGGTCTCCTATGTAAGACATAGAGTGGGGAGTGGTAATATCAGGCCAGAACCTGCCAAAGTGGAAGCCATTCAGGCATGGCCTGCGCCTGTTACCAAAAAG